>NC_142403.1:7432523-7739308 GCF_059441095.1 Idiotropiscis lumnitzeri | reverse complement strand
AATTAATAAAAATTCAACAAAATTTTTTTTCAGTGTATTAAATGAACAAAACAATGATTGACACTTTCATTTACTCCTCTGGCTATTTTTTAGGCCAGGGTCCACATCCATTACATCACTTTAGGTGTGGCTCATCGAAGTTGATAAAATGTGTCTGCTTTATGTTTTGTTTTGTTCTTTTCCATTTCGTCAGAAATCTGATACTAAAGTTTTTTTTCTTCACTTTTAACAGCTTTTTGCAAGTATTTGCCCCACCAAATCCCCTTTTAACATAAATTCAACAGTAGTTTCACACGTAAAAATTATGACCAAAACAATATTTCTCAATCACATGAAAATATGCTGTCAACCAATAAAATCAAAGTTGAACTTTTTGGTCATATTTCGAAAAGATGTGTTTGGTGAAAACACAACTTTGCTCATCACCCCAAAAAAAAAAAAACTTGGAAGCGTGAAGGTAGCAGCTTTGTGATTTGGGCGATTTTTCGTTGGCTAAGTAAGTAAGCAAGTAATCAAATTTTCAAATTGAGTAGTATAGGTTAAAGGTCACATTAATGGTTAAAAAAGTTTAAAACAGAATTGAGTGTGCAGACTTTTTATATCAATTGTATTAAAAATTTCGACACTTTCTCAATTATGTTAATGCGACTGCGCAACTTCTTATCTCCATAGCGCCCCCTGCAGCATCCAGCTGTTAGGACTTTAAACAGCGACCTGCAACTAACCTCTAAAGCAGTGTGTGCATGCAAGCAATGCCTTTGGAGCAGCCTGCGGTCCAAACTGTTTTTATTGCTCACGTCATACATAGCCAGAGGGTGTGTGTGTGTGCGCGTGTGTGTGTCTGTGTGAATGTGTGCATGTGTGTCAGGAATGGCCGGGGGTCCTGCTCTGCGTGTACTCATTCAGCGCAGAGGTCGTGTGTCAGGGGTCAAAGGGTCTCATGCGGAGAGCATGAGGTGGCTCGAGGTGCTGGTGACCTTAGTGGGGGGTGGGGCGTGATGTGGGTGTGTGAACGTGTTATGGGGGGGGAGCAGTGGCGCACATGCCCTGAGGTAGATAGGCTATCTTAATTGGTCTCTAGAGACTTTGAGTGTGAGAGCGCGTCTGTACGTGCGTGTGCATTTGAGGGCAACCTGCTGTGACTTTTTGGACATGTGTATAGTTTGATCCTGATGATCTATACAGTACAACTTTTAAATCTGCTGAAAAATGCAATAGTTTCATTATTGGGTACACCTGCAATGCAATTCAATGAACATTGCAAGAGTAGAAATGTGACGACTGCCTGCCTGAAAGCTTACGTTGATTCTCAGTGGTGACCGTTTTCTATCCTCCAACGGCGCCTTGGTCACCATGGCGTAACGGAAATGATGATTACAATTTGTGTATTATTACAGGAGACACACACACGCGCACACACACGCACACCCAATCAAAAGATATCCAAGGGGTCTCATGCATAATATACAATTATTTTTTTGTTTTGTTTTGTTTTGTATGTTAAAATGTGATTTTCTTTTCATGTTTTCAACCGTATAAATGGTTCATTTTCGGTTGTCCTCTCAAAATAGTCAGTTGCATGTGGATTTTATGTAATGCTATTTTACATCCTTATTTAGAAGACATTGTCATAATTTTTTTGAGTGCTATCTTACACTGTATACTTAGAGATGTGATTTATTTTATTTGCTTTAACTGTGCATCTTCAGTGAACCACGACTTTAAAGCAGACTAATTAATTGAATCGAATTCAATAAAAGGTCTCTGAAAAAAATACACAAATGCAAAAGAATTATGTTTGTAAAGTTACAAATCGCTAATTTACTCTTATAGAGCAGCATTTCATCACCAAGCTGCCAAATTTTACTTGACAAGCAGGTAAAAAGTCAATTTTATAAGCGGCACAGAAAATGTAATGAAAAGATTTGAATATCTTGAAATATTACATTTAAGGCTTTTGTTTACTTTAAGATAGGAGTTGTTAAAAATATAACAAAATAAAAGCATGAACTTCTTCACTATGTGTGTGGTTTCACTTTTGGAACAGAATGACTTGAATTTACTTCTCCTCACCATTCTTCATTTCATGAGAGTCACCTGTACATAATCATGAAACACAATAAGCCAAAGTGTAGCCCCCTCATGTTGGCCTGTGTGTGCATGCGAAACTGTTTGCTGAGGGACAGTCAGCAGGCTGAGCACATTATCCACCTATTAAAGTCCTGACATTATTTACCTCGCTCCTCTCCACTCCTCTCCACGGGATTGCCTGATGAAAGGCCGCCAAGTGCTTGTAAGTGTGTGCGCGCGTGTGTGTGTGTGTGTGCGCGTTTCACTCGAGTCTGGAGAGACGATGACAACTACAGTTCACTCAGTGTTGGCAGAGCAAACACTGCGAAGCATCCAATAGCACACATTGTCCAGCACGTGAACATACACACACACACACACACGCCCACACACGCACACACCCACACACACTAACACGACTGAAGACACACACAAGAAAATAGCTGTTATAGTTGTTGAAGTAGTAAACATTTTGCCACATTTCATTTAAAAATAAGCGAGTTGGTACAATTTTAATTGAATTTGCTCTCATTTGTTTTTTGCGTGCACTAAATCTGCCTTTAAAAATACCCAAGTGACAAGATGGAAGTGTTTCTAGAGCTGCCATTTTGTCCTCCTTAGCCTCGGCACAACTATTGTGAAGAGACTACTTCAGATGTTTTGTTTTTCAAAAAGAGAACAACATTTCAGAACATTTATATTACACGCAAGATGTTCTGATCCAAGTGTAGAGATTTTGTGTTTCTGCCCTCTCCCTTGCAACACCGCTACACTCCTATTCCAAAACGTTTTAGTAAAGGTGAGAGTAGGAACATTTCCATGAGCGATTTCCACCAGACCCATGGACACTGCCGGAAATGCAAAAACTTAACACAAGCGATAAGTCAAAAAGCTAGTTTTCATCGCAGACCACATCGTAATTATGGTTTCCCTTAATTATGAAAACTGGTTAAAAATATAATTGTTCAGGGTCTAATGCGACGCCAGAAATCTCAATTCAGTATTTACTTTGGACTTAAGTTAATCATTTACCATTTTTATAATGAATAACTAATTTTGAACAGAAATCAAGGAAAAATCATGGCAGGCTTCCGCAGGCAGCATAAAGCTACGTGCAGGGCTGGATCTTTCCAGTTAATCTTGAGTTTGATGTGCTTGACTTAAGTAGATGATTTGTGGCTGCCAAGACAACACCAGCAAGTCGTGACGCTCCTCCAGTGTGTCGGCCAAATGATTTTCTGTTGTTATTTTGAGCACAACTCTTAAGGATTTCTGCTTTAAATTGGCCTAAAAATAAATCATAGAGCAACTCACCAGTTGCTCCTCACCATTTACGTGCAGTTATTATTTGATTTAACAATACTATATTTGAACTTCAATGAAGAAGAGGCCTACAACACACATGCAAACAAACATTCAGATGTGACGTGTTTGGGTGTATTGTGGTCCAGTTGTCTGTCAAGCTGCTCTAAGGTGACCAGTAAACAGGTCTGACTGACTAGCTGTTCCAATGTTTGCCAGTGCAGAGAGGAGAAGTGTGGAGGTCAAAGGAGGTCAGTGGGGCAAAGCAGTGACCTTTCATCTTCAGCACCAGTGACCAGCAGGTCAGCAGGTGAATAAACAGAGAGAGAGAGAGAGAGAGAGAGAGAGAAAGAGAGAGAGAGAGGGGGGTAGACAGCGGAAAAGAGAAAGGGAGAGAAAGAGAGAGACAGTGCATGTTGTGACAGAGAAAGAGAGAAAGAGTGAGAGAGAGAGAAAGAGAGAGAGGGGGAAATGAGGTTGAGGGACACAATGTGAGAGAGGGGGAGAGAGAGAGAGAGAGAAACATTTGAGAGTGAGGGGAAACAGAGCCAGGGGGAGACTACCTGAGAGAGAGATTGAGAGAGAGTGAGAGGGAAAATGTAGAAGAGAGCGAGGAAGTGAGAGAGAGTAACTGATAAAGAGAGAGAAAATTCGGGTGAGGGAGAGGGGAAGAAAGAGGAAACAGGAAGAGAGAGAGACAGTGAGTGAAAGGGGGAAGGAGGGTGATTAAGCCAGTGAGAGATAGATTGAGAGTGAGAGAAGGAGAGTTGACAGAGCAGGAGGGGACAGAGAGGGAGAGAGAAAGAGGTAGCGAGGGGAGAGAGAGAGACAGCAATAGAGTGATAGCATGTATGAGAGGTAGAGTTTAAGCGAGGTAGAGAGGTCGAGAGAGAGAGAGAGAGAGAGAGAGAGAGAGAGAGAGAGAGTGACTGTAATATTCTCCTTAATCACGCAGCACGGTCATAGTGGTTAGTAATTTTTCTTCTTCTCCCCTTTTTGGAGCCCCAGTTTGAAATCAAAGAGTTTTGAGGGGGCCGTCCTGTGTCACGCAAATTAACTGCTGCCCGCCCACCTTGACTGCAGGATGACAAACAAGTCTGGAAGTTTGAGCCCCCATAAATCGGTGCATCCGACATTTGGCATTGATGTGAAAATGGCAGCTTGTCGATCAAGGGAAAAATCAGAACTGCTTTCTCGCAGGCAAATTTTTGAAACTGGGGCGCGCCCAAATTAATTCTTTGACTGTTTAATGTTATATTGAATGGATGTGCAACCTCTCCACTGAACCACTTTTACTGTCTTCCATGCTTTAAAAAAAAAAGGCATAAACCCGCATGGTTTTGTTGTGTTTTCAAACACTACTTTTCAACAGATTAGCTTTGTAATGAATGGACAACAACAAAACCAAACTGGTGTGTGCTGTTTTTTGTTTGTTATTTAATTTGTTTGTTAGCAGGTTTGCCCGACAAAAAATACAGTGTCTCCAATATATCTATTTTTTGGGTGACTTTATAGACTAGTCATTTTTATTGTTTTGCCGTTGAAAAAAAAAAAACAGAGACTCATACTCATCATCAAGTAGGCAGTGCCGATATGTTTTTAATAGTCACAAATGAGCTCATTTGCCTAAATTGTCCTCATAATCCAATTTGTCAAGGTCATGTGAAAAAACACATAAGTGTGTGCGTGCCAAAATTCCTGGCGCCACTTTCCATGTAACATGGCAATTCTCTTGTCTTAATGTAAAGGGATGCTCAGCATGTTGAACTAGAACAATGGTGGGAAACATAGCGCATAAGCCTGTTTAGCCATTTAGCTGGCAGAAACCTTGTAAAACAGGCCCGATTGCAAATGTAAATCAAATTAAAATACATAAGCTTGGTGGAAATGAGATTTCCTGAAAGGAGACCAAAAAAGATGGCGCTGACTAAGCCAGTCGTGTTTGTCGTGTGATGTCGCCAACTTGGCGGCGCGTGTTTACTTTTGGTTTTAGCGCCCACTAAGACACTATTGACGGCCAGTCAAGTAACCTCACCAGACCGTTTTTGCTTGAACACTTAGGCGATAAAAGGTGGTCCTCGGCATCCCCCCTCCGACGACAAGTGACCGACCTAAGTAGCGTGGACGGATACAATGTCAACCTGGCAACGCAGCCTGGATCTGGCAACCGGGATCAGTGTTTACCTAAAGGCTCAGGCGGCTCAGGCCACACCTCACCTGCCGCCCTCACGGGTTACCATGAATGGTCGCATAATCCCCTTTAATAATCCATGCAAACCCACACAAACTACTCGGGCCGAAAGCGCACCCCCCTTACACTCGATTAAGAAACACTTTGTGCCTCCATCACTTTTTCCATGGCAACTTTGCATAAAGAGAGTTCCCGCCCACCCCATTTTTACACACAGTCGCTTTTCATGCTTGCGCCTCTCTTCCTGCATTACATCACTCAATCACTGTTTAACTGACTGCTTGACGCCACGGGCTCGATTTATCATTTCTGCACACATTTTTCAACAGATTAGCTTTATAATAAATAGACAAGCTGCAATCCCATTGGTTTAATCAAAACGGTACCTCACGTTGAAAAGTGCTTCCTAAAAAAAGTTTTTTAAATGATAAATGAAAAGTGACAATTTTGGGATATATACGCACGATAAATTTAAAATAACTACTTTAAGACAATATGTTGGTCCAACTTGATTCAATACAAACATATTAAGATGTTCAAAGCATTAACTTATTTCAAATATCAGTTGACGACAATGCTTATTTAAACACATTTTATAACAAGTTGATCCATTAGTAACTTAATTCAGACACTAAAATATGAAGTTAAAATTAACTTAACAGAAATGTGACATTAACATCACATTTTTTGTGTTGAACAAATTTAATTCATGTAACATTTTAGGTAAACTAAATGGTTTTGAGCATGCAAACCAGAACAATCCAATAAAAGGTATTTACCAAATAGTGTACATTACATCAATATTATTATTTTTAACACAATGAAGGTTTACATTTGAATTTGTTTGTTGGCAGAAAAAAACAATAGCAAATAAAAGTAATACAAGAAAAGTTAATATTTTCATTTTTGAGGGGGTAAACTCACACAGTCAATTAAAGAACTCTATCAAAAAGAAATCTTCCTAAAATGCATTAAGATGAAGCTTTGTTAATTTAACTCTCACTTATTACTTAAGAGGTGTATGTCACTTCAAATGACATTGAATGACATTTTCCAACCCTTTTCAGGGACTAATATTTTGATTTGTCATTCAAATTTCTTGTTGGATAACAGCAATTTATTTGTATTCATTATTCATGTTTCTTTTTTCTTTGTCTTTTTTTTTATAGTTTTTAACTATTGCTTTAAAATATGCATGCATTTTTTCTGTTAAAATTTGTCTTTTTTACCTTGTTTTATTTTCCACTTATCCTCAATGATTTACTAGATTTATTATTTAATGAACTATTATTAAATATTGCCTTATCATTGTGCAGCATATGCGTGGAAAAAATCAGTATTGTCATGCATTCGCAGTCTCGCATGCGTCGTATTCTGTCAGTGCGTGCGCATGATAGGAGATTACCACGATCTGAGACAAGTTGGAAAATGCAGACAGCGCATCAGGGGGATGTTTCACCATGTCACAAAGGACTGATTCATTTGTGACGTCTCGTGCGGGGAGACGGTGAGGTCATCTTGCAAATTCTTGAATGGATGGGATCACGCAGTCATCGTCTAACTACACACACACACGCGCACGCACGAATATATTAACGCATACTGGACCACCTAAGAATTCACACCTCCATCATGTTGAAGCTTTAAATCTGCTCATAATTTATAGCTACTCACCCACACAAGAACAGCCTTCTCTATATGTGTGTGTCGGGGGTGTGACAAACAAAGGTCAGTCACCTCTATGACTTGGCTAAAATCCCCACGGGCCCAATTCAAGGGAATGGACCCCACAGCGCAATGGGAAGAAGGCACGGACATAATGAACACAAAGGGCAATTGTGACGCCGCGCTGCAAAAGAATGAGGCCCCGGGGACAGTAGACGTTTTGTCGGCTGAAGGCGAGAAGCAAGATTTGGACTCGAGTCTCAGATACGATTCATGCGGGAGGTGACTGTTTACATTGACATCCTTTGTGTGCATGGGACGCCGTTGACTGAAGTGCTGACAAGTGACGAGCATTGGCCAAATGTAGTGGCCTCTACATGGCAAAGGGTCACTTGACTTCCTGTACAGTGCGGACAATAAGTGCTTGGTCATGTTATTTTTAGCTCACTGAAAGCTAAATACAACAATACTACTTGAAAGGGAAAATATTCTCTCATTTCTATCACAAATTTCACCAACATGAGCAATTAGAAAACCGACACAAAACTGGCAACAGAAAACAACACGTGAATAGCTAAAATTGTAATATCTAAAAGATTCAGAATTTTTATTGGCCAGGAGGAAATAATATCAATTTATTCTAATGAGATTATATTGAGAGCTAAGTGTTGTGAATAAGGAATTTAGTGCTACATTTGAGTGAATTACAGATGAAGCTCAATGAGACTTTTATGTTAGCTTATATTTTTATTTTATCACTTGTTGGGAGTTTTGCCAAATGCACATCACAACACACAACAAAAACACACGACATGTAAAAAGACAAACATGCTGGAGAAAAGATAAGACACGTTGCAGAGGTGCTAAACTTTTGATTCCAGTTCCTCCATTCTAATTATCACTACTCAAATGCTTTATCACAAGTAAAAAAAAAAAAATTAAAATAAAATCATGGGGTCCCATTTTTGTGTTTGTCCATCCCTACGGTCGTGGACCACTTCAGAGATTTTTTTTTTTTTTACTCTCTGACACTGGGAATGGTTCCATTGTGTCTAAAAACGAAACCTTTTCAGAGCATATCGTGATGGAAAAAAATCCCAATTAACACACGCCACATCACATAATTTTTCATAGACATCAGCCAAAAACATGCATTCATGATCTTAATAGTATTTGGCACAGGTTAAAAATAATTAAATTAATAAAAAACAGCGGCCCTAATCTGAGCATGCTATCCGACTCATGACGGGTTAACCACAGTGGCGAGCGTTGATGGGCTTGCCAAAACTTCTTCTTGTGTGTCCTATGAGCTCAATTAAGATCTCCATAAGAGAGGACGAAAACAAAGCGAGTGCGTCCAACAAGAAGGCAAACAAAAGCACACATTGCTGCTAATGTCCAAAATCAACCATCCTCACAATTTATTGCCTTCTTTCCCAAGACACGTTCACACTTTTCATCATACGGTGACCAGCGCCACGCCCTCTGCCACAAGACAAGATGTGTCTGTGTGGTAATGTGAGGGATTTGGGGGGGAAAAATGAACAAGACGGGCTTTTTTTATGGTGAAGAAAGACTAGAAATGACGCTTTGTGCGCGTTTGCCGCTGTGGCACATTTGACAGGTCTGGCTCGGCTGCTTTTGTATGTCCGGCATAAAGGGGATTGAGGGAGAAACACAAACTCAACTCGTATGCTGTTGTGGCGCTGGCTATTAGTCAACGTGACGGCCTTTGCAGATGCTAATGGCGTCTAGTGTGTCCGCCGGGTATGCCTTCCCGCCGCCAGAACGTGGCCATGTGATAGCACAAAGGCATGCTGACGGAGGTTGACTTTCAACCCCACCCCGCTCCACCCCCTTTCTTTTCACAGCTGCTACATAGTGATCAGGCACTTTTCCTTCTGAACAACAACACACAGCAGCTAAATTGCCACACCAGGAGAAGAAGCATGTTGATGAGAGCTGTCGAAAGCCTCAGGTGTTGCTGGTGATGTTGCCCCGCCCTCTTGTGAAAAAAACCGCGGGTGCCTGATTTGCTCATCATTCAACCTCATTCAGGTCCACAAGTAAGCTACGGTGGGCCATTCATTTGGTACCTGGGCCATCAGTAGGGACTTGACTTTGGTCTGCCTCACAGCCCGCCACACGACTGAAACCAAATTATGGCTGGGCAGAAAAAGTCCACTTACTCATTTACATTTTCATGTCGACCAAAAATGGGAAGACGGGGACGTAACCACAGGCGTGACTTTGAGCCGGTGGCCACGACTGCTACCACGATAGTACTATAATTTTGAGTTACGAGCTTCGTCATGAAACGAGTTAAACTTCGTTCGGTTCGACGCTACACTGAAGGTCAGACATTTTACCCTTATGCAACAATGAAAGAAGTTTGAAAAAAAAAATGTGACACGTGAGGCACAATGCAATATGAATCACTTTTCAGCATTATGTCACCATTATTCATCATTTACATTTGGCCATTGATGTCATAGTGACTCATTGCTAAAACAAATGATTAACTCTGCCCCTTGATTCAGATCCGCAGCTAAAAACAAAGGAGTCATTGTGGGCAATCACGGGTTGGGCTAGGTTAGATTAATTATCATCTTTACTGCGACATTTTGGAACTGCAGATATTCTCCAACATTGGATGAGTTGCACTTGGAAAATGCCAGTCAAACACAATTTCTCATCTGGACTTTATTCTAATTGCCACAGTGGAACTAACCTTACATTTTCTTTCATTTTCCCTTTCTGTACATATATTTTTATTTAAGTGTTGTGCTGTTGTGCTATAACCAACATATTGCACTACACCACTTTTTTATGTAAGCATGTTTTTGAGCGTTTTAGGTCTTCAAAGAGTAGGCCAAGTCCGTCAGGGTTTTTCTTCCCTCCAGGTAGAGATTCCATCACATTCTCACCAAAACAGCAGATGGTCAATGCTGACAGAGACAGTCAAACCTTAAGGCAGCCTTCCATTCACATCATATGATGATGAAGACTTGCATGTGCAGTCTTTCCCATTGAGGGACAGCCACATCAAAGCATGAGGTGGTATGTCACCGGCGGGCACATGGCTAATGGTCAGGAGGAGATAGCATAACAACAACATTGCACATGAAAGAGAGAAGGGGGAGATTACTGGAAAAACAGTCACTTCCCCTCACGATCACACTCCTATTGTCCAAACAATGCAGAGGACGAGCGAGCCCTTCGCTCTCGTGTACTGTCACACGAGATGAGCGAGCGGTGCAAAAGCGCTCTTAATCGCTGATTAAACAGCGGCTAAAGAAAGTCCGACTCAAGCTGGCAAGGCAGTCCGCAGTCTTGGTCCCGACTGGCTCTCTACTTCCATGTCACCCATGGCTAATCTGCCTTGATCTGCCTCGAGCACAAACTCAAACAAGCAACTCTGATGAGCAAACTGCCGCTGGTTCCTCTACCCGGGTCATTTGGCTACATGCGATCTTTAGGGAACCTTCCGTGGATTGTTTTCCTACGAGGAGGCCCGATGACAACAAAAGCTCGAACTGTCCAATGCGGGAAGATTAATTCTTATGGTTTGGACCTCAGGGCGACACTGTCCTAAGTGTCCATTTCAGGTCAAGACAAAGGTGACAAGTATGCACGTGCTTTGCAGTGAAACCAAATCTCAGCGTGGCTTGTGAGCACCTTTGATGGAGCGCGGCTGCTAAAGTATCTCTTTCTTAACAGATGAAAAGCACACGCTTGTTAGGAGAGATGGGAGCACCCCGCCCCGCTCCTGAAACAGAAGCACAGATGTGGGGTGCTAAATAACAAGAGGTGAAAACTGAATCGCATGCAAATAAGTTTTACTGGGGAAATACTTGGACAACTAATACCTCAGCGTGAGTGAGGTAAACTTACACCACAACTGTGTGATAAAAATGAAACCTTTTTTTTTTTTTTTCAAGTAAGGGATGAACAAATGAATGGTTGTCCAAAGGATTGCTATTCAAATGTTAACAGAAAAGTGAAAGTGCTGCAAAATGTTTGCCAGGGTGGAAGTTGGTGGTACTGAAAATCAATAATTCACCTTCTCTTCAGTTTATAAGAGAAGTCAATGTCATCTTTGCTGAAGAATCAAAATGAAAACAGATGCAACATATAGTACAGCGGCGATCCTCCAATATTGTTTTGGCTGTAATGTGAGCACCGAGCGCCGAGCACACACACATGCCCTCCACCTTCAAATACAACATTTGTAACAATAACTCTCATTTTCAAAAATGTTTTATTAAGAGACCCGTTTTCAAGCTCCAAAACAGCACGGACTGCCAAATGACATCATGTGAACACTCCCTCAAACGGAACCCCGCTTTTCTTCTCGCTGAGGTAAGATGGGAAAAAAAATTCAAAATCACGTTTAACTGTGTATTTTAACACACTCCGACAAGGTGGTGATGCATTAAGTGGGGATTACGACACCTAATGGAGGCATTAAGGGAGCCTGTGTGAGGGCACGCTGATAAGTCAAAGGAGCAGGTGTGGGCTCGGATGAAACATGACCTGAGCTCCGCCACAGCAACACGCTGGCCTCCACAGGATCGGCTCAAATGCGACAGAGTGATCCGAGTGGGACCACATAACTCAATCCAGGCCAATCAGAACGGGATTACCAACATCTGTCCACATTGACAAAAAGGACTTTAGGAGTTGTAAAGAAAGTAGGCCGCCGACTGTGGGATCATCAAAACACGGGGAAGCCCCCAGCTCGGGCTTCAAAGCTCAACTTGCTCTGATGTGGCTGACGATAAAGGTGTTACACAGACTCCGTGGACTCCTTAGTGCAACTAAAAATGAATACATTTGTTTATTAACAGAGTGGGGGCATATGAAGTTTGACGGCTTGCGGGCGGCAAAAACTAAGCGTTAACCCCGACACTGGGAGGTGATAAGAGGGAAATGGTCGGTTTGGTAGACATGTGAAGGCAACTAAAGTGAAACCAGACACTGATCCACTACTGATGTTGGTCACTTCCTTGCTAACTTACTGTGACACAACCTCACCCGATACGCTCTCTAGCATGATCCCGATCTATTCCGACACAAGACAACAAATATAGACTAACGGACAGGAAAGAGTCATAGTTTTATTACTTTGACCTGGATCTTTTATGAGAGAAATGTATTCTACTGAGGTTGTTATCATATCGTTATATTTTGCTCAGAATTTACACTTTAATGAAATTATTAGAATTTGAGAAGAAAGCATTTTGTATCCCATATCTTGCAAGTGTATAGCAGTGCTCTCAAAATTTTCATTCAACCATCCATGATTGATACGGCTGAACCAATTCAGGTTCCCGGTCCAGGTTCTGGAGACCAGGAGGAGAACAACTACAGGGCAATTGTGAAGAAAGCATTGAATAAGAGGAAACAATTTCCCTCCTACATAAAGTAGTAGGAAAGTCACTTCAAATGATTGCCTTCATCCACTTGTATTCGGTATACAGTATTGTTGAATGACAATGCATATATAAAAATCCAGAAGTGTGATACTGTTCTTAGTTAACTGTTATGTCATGACGTCATATCCGCTGGGGATTGTACGGCTTATTTGCTTCATCCATCAGATGAAAGTGCGGTCATTTGCATGCCCGTCCAGAAATTGGCGATACTGAAAACCGACAATCTCACAATCTGATTGCCTTTCTAGCTGAAAACATCTTTTCGATACCATTTCGTCAGCTCAAGGAAGAAAATGCAGATTACAAAGCCAAGAACGAGGATTTTTAAATTACTTATTTTTTTCATTGCACATCACCACAAACAATACCATACACGAGTCATCCATATTTCACAGGGTTTTAAGTAACCATCGATTCCCAAGCAAAGTTTAACTGACCTGTGACAGGACTTACTTTTCGGTGCATGAAAACATGAGATTTAAAGGAAATAGTTTTGTCAAAAGAAGAGATCCCATAACTGAAAATTCACACTCTATTTGAATGACATAAATTTGTCGGAGTTCGGATCTTGACGGCATCACGTCTGTGAGGGCAAGATGAAGGTAAATTTACGCATTATGTTGTCGTTAGGCAGCCCTTTTTTCACACTGCTTCTGTTATGCTTCTTTACAGATCCAAAGCAGCCTGACTTTATTTGGCAAGCATTATAAAGCCAAACAGGTTATGAAAAAACTCAAACATGCACACAACACAATTTTAGATATGGCCTGCTTAAATAATTAGAAACGGTCATACGAACATGACTATAAAATTGCATACATATTGTCAATGACCGCTTGAACCAGAATTATTAGCATATAGCAAACAAATAAGTAAACACAACTTATAGAGAGAATACTGACTGGAAGTTAAGAGGAGCTGACATACAATTTAAAGCCCCTCTCTAAATGGCGGCTGGAAAAATAAATTATACAGATCACAACAAGTAATGATTCCCTTTTGTTGAGATGCTACATGACTTTTAAAGAAGTTGAAGTCCACGGGTGCGAATGAATGGTGTCTTTGAGGAAAAGCTAATATTAAGAAACAGTGAGAAACCGATATTTATTCCTCCAAGCACAACAAGTCTTTCTTTTCGATATAAGGCAACAAAACACAGCGGACAGAGTCACCATTGCTTTTCCTCCATAGCAGTAGCAGCAGAGAGCTAAAACTCCATTTAGATTCCTGTTTACTTAAGAGATGAGCCCCAAAACTCAGTCATTCAACCGCCGGTCCCTTTATCGCGTCATGAATATTCCCATAATCCTCTGGCTTCTATCCCAGAGGCCCCTTCTTTTAAGAAGCTGGGAGTTGTGTGGGCTCCTGCGGGTGGAGGGATTCTCGCCCATTGACAAAAAGAGAGGGAAGCCCAATCCCTTCTTTCAAGAACTTCTCGCCGCTTGATCTCCACATGAAATGATATCTCGTTCACTCTTACTCTGTAGAGTCTGCTAAGCCTGCTATGACCCAAGCGCGGCAGAAGGAGAGCTGCACCAGAAAGCTGTTAATTGACCTGTAATTACCCCAGCCAAGGAGGTTTTCAGGAGGTTTCATTTTGGGTTTGTCCCGTTTGTCTTCCTGCATACTAACTTTTTTTAATGTGACGGGAAGGCATTCGTTCAAAAATATTTGCATGAGATTTTAGCAGGAATCAACACATTGATGACATTGTGGGAACATTGAATGTTTATTCGGTCAAATCTTATTCAATTGGGATTAAATAATAATTAATTACACACCAAGGCAAGTGCTTAGACTTTTGTCAGGTATTCGTTTCTGTTTAACTAGTCAAAATATGTCAAAGGGGGCAGATCTAAAAAAGCAGTGCATTAAAGACCAATCAAAGCCATTCACTCAATCTTTCATGCACAAAAAAAAAAAAAAAAGCAAAGAAAAAGCCTTGGCGGAGGTCTGCATTCTTTTGAACACTCTTATTATCCTGCAAAACGACATGGCCCTGCTGGAGAGGCACTCAGTAGACAGAAGAGAGGGTTAACAGAATGAAGGACAGTGCGGCTCACAGCTCACCCAGTGGCGAAAACAAAATAAGCCTCTTTCTAGATTGATGCCCTCTCTTTTTGACCAGAGGTAAAATTCAGAGAATAGTAAAGAAGCAGAATGATTTCAACTGTTGGTCAGGTGCCAAGGTTGCGGCTTCTTTATCTTCCAAAATACCGACAACAACCGAAGCAGCATCTCACAGTATGGTCACTAGAGACCCAGTATGAAATTCAAGCCACAGCTTGTCATCATGTCCGTCGAAACTTTACATCATGAGTGCCAAGGTCATGGTGTAGCTGAGGACCTGGAACAGTTCAACATTCTGCTTTTTCCATCTTTTGTAAGATAATCTCTTAATGTAACAAACAGAAACCTCCCTTTTTCCTCCACATCAGGCAAGATTTGTTACTAAATGTGGATTGTCACAGCGTACGAAAGCAGGTTAAGAAAGACATGGACCAAAAAAAGAGCCGTGATGATAGACTGAACACCATGTCAATGACAGAGTAATGAATCAGCCCTCCGACTTGCAGGGCTCATCTAGAAAACAGATTCTGGGAAAGAGCAGCCAAAGAGAGGAGAGACATGCGTAGGTCTGAATAAGTTCAAGCGTGAGGTCAGCTACAGAGCAGAAAACTACTTAAATGCTAGGGGGGAAAATACAAAAGGCTTTTTGGAATATTTTTGGAATTATTTTTATTTATTTGGTTATATTTTTGGGGAATTGCATCCTTTATTAGTTTTTAACACATAATAGATTTACAATAACGGGAAGCAGCGATGAAATTTTTATGAATTTGGATTGTATACATATGTGTGTGTACATTGAGAGAGAGAGCGAGAGAGAATATCTGATTGTTTGAGCAATACATGGGCAATAATTTGTTACTCAATCTTGCAAGAAACGACCTTCAAAGAAGTTGTTGAAACAATATTGGTTTCTTTTCATGAATTCTTCATTATTCTTTTTCTATGTGAACCAATTCCTTGTTAATTTCAATGTAAAATAATCTATTTAATTGCATATCTCGGTGTATTATTGTAAAATGTTCTTGAAATAAATTGCCGATATGTATTTGTTTGTGTGATTTTAGTAGCAGTCGCTAAGTTGGTGGTCGGTCCAACAAAGGGCATACCGTACATACTGAAAGTTCCGTTCACGCTGCCTGTTGGGTGGAAGTTGACCTGCAGATTTTTCCGCATGTGGCCTTACATCAGAGGCGGGATGACGGCTTCATGAAAAGGAATGACAGGACTGTGGTGTGAAGTTTAACACCGGAGACTCACTTCTCCTGGTCTGTTGTGTTGAAAGCAATTGTTACTGCCCAGCACGTCACCCATCAGGTGCTGGCACTGATGTCGGCCTTCATAATTATCTGTTTGCTGGAACTCGGTGAAACAGGTTATCCAAATATTCTCTTACAATCATTGAGTAGAAATCGATCCCACATTGGCTGTATCAAAGTCTCTACAGAGGGAGTCGAAGTAAGTCCAAAATGAGTCACAAATACAGTATGAATGAACTGTCAAGTTCTGTACCAGAGAAGAACACTGCTGTGTCCTGTGTCCCCTCGAAAATGCTGCACATGTACACAGCAGCTCCAGATGACGCGTCGTCCTTAGATTCGAGGAGAACAGATGAGCACTTCTCTTTGAGCCTGTGTTAATCACTCTGGAGGTAGCTGCTGCACGGAGGAGGAGATGAAAGGAAAGGCAGAGTAGGCATTCCAGTGTGCAAGCCCGGACAACCAGAGTTGTCTTCCGTTAAATAGGAAGAGAGAGAAAGCGAGTGCTTGCACCAAAGGGCAAAGACTCAACACGTTATTGAAAAATAGAAGATCTTTTCCTGGAAAGTTAGTGGACCAACTATTTGAGAAACCATATTCTTTTGAAACCATAACTGACCAGACTTTCACTGTTTTTAAAATATATAAAGGGTGGTGAGAAGCAGACACGTGTGTGCCGTATATGTCAGCAGGAAATATGTTTTGACGTCAAGCTTGCATCAAAGGGGTACTCAAATCATGATTGTCTTTGCGAAAGTATGCAACACGTTCCCCCACTTGCTCAGACCCAGTATATTGATGAATATTGAGTTCTTGGAATAAGAAAAAAGCAGATTAATCCCGTTTCTCATCCATCTCCGGGGTTGACATTTGATCCTGCACAGATAAGCCGTGATGTTTCAATATGCTTAATTCTTATTCTACAAATGTAATAAAACCGAAAACTGTGTTTCAACTAGAGGGCGCAAAGACATTTTTGACTTGTGCTATCACTCGCAATGGCAGATACTCTATACCGATTGGATTTTTATCCACATTGAGAATATGACAAATTCCAATCTGATCGTATCTGATTGCAGTTGTTTTTCATTTTTACACTGCCATGACACATATTCAAGTTATGTCACTTGAATATACAGTACATACTATTAAATTGAGCCATAACGACGCCGCACTTACACACAGGTGACAAGGATTAAATATTCCGTATATTTACACTCATACAAACTAGCAGATACCTCAATTAAAAGAAACCCCCCCCCAAAAAAAGTTGAAAATGCCAAACTTGTTCCAAGATAGTCATCAACCTCCAAGACTGAGGATGTACGTCCGCACTTGTACACTTGCAAGCATCTCACGATGATGAACATGACATCTCACACATCATTAGTGAATAGTCATTACGGAAACATGCTGATGTCAGCAACTTTTGTGAATACGTTTTCCAGGGCACGACACACAAACGATGCTTTCGATGAGGTGCAGCGAAACAGCCAAGCGACATCCCAGCGGGTTTCCAAAGAGGCCTGTGCTCGCACGTTAGAGTCCGGGCCTCGCTCCAGCGGAGGCAAGACGCCATACAGCCGGTCTGGCACGCGCTCACTAGCACGCATGCACGCACCTCGCGCATTGTAGTTTGAACCACTGATTAGCACTGCTTTCACGCTCTCACTCACTAATGCACACACCTGACCTCTATTTGCAACCTGAGATGGAGCGGGCCTTTCTGCAAGAAGGGACAAATAGAGCTTAACAGACCGCTGCCCCGAGGAGCAGATTTCTGCCTTTGTTAAGTGTGTTTATTCTTCCTCCTGCATCCTTTCTCTTCCGTTTTTATTCCTACGTTTGTGCTCAGATCAGAGGTGGTGTGGTGAAGGTGCAGTCTGCTTTTCATGAGGAATATAGACGCAAGTGTCAACTGGACAGATTTTGACAAAGGCAGTGAAACAGCAACGTATGGAGCGAACTATGATAGCTGGATGTTGTTGTTGTGTTATTAGAGGGCTGAGCGCACAGGCCCTCTGTTCAGGTCATAGTTTCAGCCCGACCTAAACTGACCTCTTGGAATTTGATTCCTTTCAATATATTAGAAAACCAGTGAGGCAACAATTGAGTAAATGTTTGAATGTAATCGAGTAAGGGAGGTACAACACTGTAATGGAAACAATATGTTCTGCGACACAAGATGACCTCGGTTTTGTACGTGCTTATTTAGAACATTTCCGGAGAAAATAAAGAAAATGGAATTAATCTGCTTTTACAGTATTCTTAGTAAGGTTTCAGCATTCAAAGCTGTAGAAAACAAATTGTGGAGAGTGATATATATATATATATATATTTATATATATATATATATATATTTTTTTTTTATTATTATTATTATTTATTTATATAGTCAATGAATCTGAGATTATCATCATGGCCAATTAGTGAACTATAAAGGGAATGGTCTACTACCCATTGGCAGCTGGGATAGACTCCAGCACGCCCGCGAACCTTGTGAGTAGAAGCGGCTTGGACAATGGATGGCTGCATAGAATTCTTAAAACAATATACCGGTACAAAAACGCACAACCAACCATATATCCCCAAATTGCTAAAAAAAAATGCAATTCAAAGGGCAAATGCAAATCAATGTCAGGAATAGAGGCAACTTGGCGTTCACAAACTACAGTATGTGACGTGGATTTAACCAATGCGGAGCAGTGGGAGTAGTTCGAAGGACAGCTAAAAGTGTGTAGATGTGCTTTGGCCTTATTGTAGCATCTTGGAGAACAATTTTGTTATTATTCAACCACTAGATAGCAAAAAGTTCTATTTCCGGATCTCTGGTCATCGTTACACTTTTTCCGTGAGCAACCAGCCATGAACCTTTCTGAGGTGACATAAAATACAAAAACAACAGAAAAAAAACGCAAAACCTATTGGAGGAGTTAATCCTTAGATTATCACTGTGCTGATTTATTTTTCCATGTCAAATTCCATACTTTTCGGACTTTATGAGCGCCATAATTTTCCACAAATTTCGAGACAAGTACATACAAATGAATGCACTGTCCATAACAAGCAGTTTAAAAATAATACTGGCCAATCGTGAAGAGGCAGATTCATCCCTTTACTTTTTTTTTTCTCATACGGTGAGGCTGTTAGAATTATCTTGCAATGTGGCAACTATGCCAAACAATAAACAAGGCTACAAACCTGCTAATGTACTTAAAAGAATACTAGTAAAATATTTCTGCAGACTTTTGCAGTTTGCTCCAAGAAACCATTGTGCTTTGGGCCGTGTCAATGAGCCAGCCCATCCGCCAAACACAGTTGAGACCGGACTGATGGAGCCCGCATATGCACATAGGCTGCCTTACACACACACACACACGCACACGCATACACAGTCTTCAGCAGAACAAGTGTCACACAGCTGATGACCCAGAAATGCCACTCAACCTCTGCACTGACAAGCTCAACAAGATGAAGAGATTTTGGAAAGGGGGAAAAAAAATGAATATTCAAACCATAACAGAGCTATGGCACAAAAAGTGACATTTTAAGTGCTAGACAGCGAAACAACAGTTTTTGTGACTACATCATCAACTCAAAATGAGAAATAAAACGCTTTTGTCAAGTTGTGAATGAATGTGCGGTGCTATGCTTCAAACCTGTACAGCACATGAGAGATTCCAACTGCATTCCCACATCTGTTGCTGAGTCGAATTTGGTTTGGGGAATTGAGAATGTCAAGTCTGTTTGACAAAGTTTGGGATTTACTTGCAAGGCGAGGCGGGTCCTGACATTCCCAAGTGTGTGTGAGTTTACGGGAGAGAAAAGCTTGTTTGTTTCCTTGTTCTACCTGCAAATGTGTCTGTTTTAGGTGAGCTTGTCCTTCAAACTTCACTCCGCTAACCTGACTAGTATGTAGCTGGCTGTAAATCAATATTACACTGGATCGATGTGTATTTAGACAAACTATAAACTTTGCATCCTGCTCTTCAAGGATATGCACGTGGGGGCTTGGCAGTACAAAAAGAACTAATAAAGGCCGATGTGTGCTTTCTTAAGACAGTCTCCTATCTCCTGGTCAAGCAAATCAAACATACAGATAGAACAACTGTTTTAAGAGGATGGTAAACGAAGGGTAGACTATTGTTATTTTACAGATTGCTGCAAGAGGGTTTGCGTGATCAGGTTTATTCTTATCAGTCGGTGACAATCGTTAGAACGTAAAAAATATTAAGCAAAATGGTGGTGTGATAAAGGCAAAAGTAGAAAAGACATCTTCATCCGAAATTTAGTTGCCACGACTGCACAGAGGACCCACACTTATCTACGGGGGCCTGGGAATGGGATGGGGACTGGGGCGGCTTACGAAAATTTACATCTAATTGTCGCCCACTGAAATGCATTAGGAGGGGGATAAATCAATCAAATGAATCCACAAAAAATCTTTTAAAAAACTGATAGACTTTCAAGATGTTTTCCACATAGACAAACAAAAAATGAATAAAATGTATATGTTTTTTTTTGGGGGGGGGTAAAATTGGGTGAAAAAAATGGAAATGCAATTCTGCGGGTGCCAAACCGTGAGTATGAGGCGGTCCACCGTGTTGACATTCTGAAACACAAAGCCACAATAATTATTTTTAGACAACCACAGCATGATTATTTTAGGCACTGATCTAGAGAGCAAACGGTAACATACGTTCTAAAAAAAAAAACGTCACTAGATTAAAAGCAAGTTGACCATTTTGAGGTTAAGAACATACATCAAAATTAAGCTATCATTTTATGGGAGCTTACGTATTTTTAAATTATATGAAGGAACACATTTTTACAAAATACTTTAATCAGAGACACAAGTTAACTTTACCAAATGAATCTTTTGCACTGATTTAAAATCTGCCATTGTTTTTTTTCCTCTATAGAACATCTAGAATGAATTAAAATAAGTAATATCGTAACATGTATTAATATTTATGAATTCAGCATGAGTTTCAGCAATATGGATTTTTTTTTTCTATGAATTACAACACATGGTCAAATATGTATTATGAAGGATTTTATGGGTCAAACTTTATACAAAAAAAATGAAAATCTCACAAATGTGAGGCCCGAGAAAAATCTGTCAAAAGTACTTTGAAGGGCATGTTGGGCTGTCTATGATTGAAATTTATTGTTGAAGTGTGTTATTAGGAAGCTCGTGAATTTATTCTCCTAATTCTACTTGTAAGTATTCTGTAAAAATTGTATTTTCATGAATACAAAAAAAAAACATTCATGAGGACTTTTTCTGTTTTTTTTTATCAAACATTTTGATTTCAAGGCAGCATTGCTACTTAGTTAACAATCTTGTAGGCAAAGGTCTTGAGTGTTTTTCTGAGTGCTGTTGCTTCCTTAGCCATTGCTGCCACCTACTGATCACTTTGATGACTCTTAAAAGTGTTGAATTATTATTTTTGTACTGCTTAGGCCTATGGACAAATTAATGTCATCAACTAAACTAACAAGCAGGTTAATGGACTGTTGGAGAAAACCCACAGGGCTGTTAATGCAAAGTGCAAACGCCACACAAACTCTCCCGACCGCTGGCTTTTCCATGAAACCGATGCATGTTCTTTGAGCGGGAATGAAAGAGTTACTAAAGTACAAATATATCATACACTAGTACATATTATGTACATTTGGCGACAAACTAGTCAACGTGATCAAATGTTAGTAGAGTATACCGATAATACAGTAAGAGAACTAGTAGAAAAAAGCTAAGAGAAAGCAAAGCACCTACTGTTTTTGAGGCGTGACTGCAAGGTTTGTTCTTTGAGCCGAATTGCTGCGTCCCACTCAGGCTTGTCTGGGATCGCCCTCTGATGGACACACACCACAACAAGAACATTGTGAGAACATTACAAAAGACCAGCTGACATAAATGACCTTGAATTCAGTGAGCCAGAATATGTTGACAACATGTTTAACAGGCTGTCCGAGGCCCTCTCGTTCCACTCGTGCCTTTTGAAGCTCTCGTCCTTCACGGCGTTCTTCAGCTTGTCAAAAATGTCATCCTGGTCTTTGCCTTTGTACTCAGCCATGAAGCGGGCAAATTCCTCCTGCAGCGTCTCCCAAGCAACCTAAAAACAAGACCAGCATTGTCAGTCAAAGTAGAAGTAAATAACAGAAGTTACTTTTGATAAGATAGAGCCCTATGAGAGGAATACACTCGCAACGCATAGAAGCCATGAAATTAGGAATGTTAATCAAATTTAATAGAGATTGACAAGAAAATGCAGCGATGTCTAACTCTGCTGCATTATACTGAGTGGTGTGTCTTAAAAATTTTATTTACCCTTTTTCTGACACAAGATAAGAAAACGCACCTCTTTTTTTGTGTGACATTTTGAATCTGATAAGCAAATCAGTCGTGACTAAAATTGGGAATCAAGGAAGGTTAAATGGTTTAAAAACAAACACAGCACAATTGAAGAATCTCAAATACACACAAAATGTGACCTCTATTTGACCCACCACAGCGAAGACACACTGGAGCAGGAGGCTGCTTGCACGCCCGAGGAGCAGTTCAGCGTGTCAGTGTCTTGCTCAAGGACACTGCGGTCGTGTGTCCAGAATGGTCTTAAACTGCGGTCGCCACGGTAACAGGTGATGATCTTAAAGTGGCGACTTGGCAAGATGTCCAAAAAAAAAATAATAATCCACTTTTGATCAGTAAACTTGAGCTTGCATTTTGATTTAAGTCAATTTGTTTTAGAGAAATGAGTAAATAACTAATCTTGTCCAGACTCTTTTTTTTTTCTGCAATATGCCTCCCACTCTCCATATCTTGGTGTGACATCAGAGGAGGAACTGGATGCAACTTGTTCAGTATAAATCACTAATTGTAATTGGATAATGTCCAAAAAACTGCTCAATCATCATCAAAATTGATGAGGATTTTTGTGCTGACATATTTTTTTTACATACAGACCTATCACCTGTGTGTCGATTTTTCCAGCCCATTCAACAGTCCTTTTAACGACTACTTGGCCACTCGAGTGTTTCAATCTGTCTCCAGTGGCGTTAAAGGCCCTCGAGTCCAGTGTGCAGCAGGGAGGTAAAGTAGATGTTTTCATTTCCATGTGCAAAAACACATTCCCACAACATCTTCTGCAGAGTGGCTTCCCCTGTGATGGTACAAAATAAAATATGCCAACTTTAAAATACAAGAAAAGAATAATGGGTGACATTCAACATATAAGTGTATCACCAAAGCTGTGATTGAACTTGACTGTAGATTCCAACAGTTTCACTATGACCATGCCGGCCGTTAGGTCTCGCCACCATACCATGTCCCCTTATGGAGTTTTGACAATGGAACAAGACCACACCATGTCCCCATGAGACCAAACCAGAGCTATGACTCTCATTTATCACAAACGGATGCTCATATTTCAATATGCTTCCCTTTTGTTCTAGATAGCCATCTGCACTGTCAATAAGCATGATCTCCAATAGCGCAGGTTGGACAACAGGGCCACCCCTGTTCATGTCCAAGGACCATTCATCAAGAATATGGATTGTAAAAAATTTATGGCATGCAGACCGGGCACAACAAACCAGTATGAATACGTCCATCCCTACAATCACTCTTGACATATACTGAAAATAGTTCATTGAGAAGTGGCAAGATTTAAATCAATTGTGAAGCTGAGTACTTTATTTGTCCGGAATCTCTGCATTCACGTTTGCATTATAGACGTTTCCTTTGCTCAGCCTATCAGTCACAATCTATCCAACCATTTTCTCGACTGCTCATCTTCAGAAGCTGCATCCGTAATTGATCAACGTGAACTACTTCATTGCTTTCTCCATCAATCCGCTCAGTCAATAAGACATTCTGGACCCTTGTTCATAACACAGCCTCACAAAAAATACAAAATGTTTTTCAAATGGAGTCGGCCAGTGTTGGTGCTATATCATAAATCATCCCCTAAATAAAGAACACCGGTTGTGGAAGTTCACAAATTTAAGAAACATAGTAGATTTAACTTAGAGAATGTGTTCATTTCTGTTAACATAATCAACTCAGTAAATAAAGCTATTTAAAATGGGTATAAAAGGTCTACACACCCCTGTTCAAACCCCCGCAGCTGGCATGCACTGCAGATCAGCGAATGGAAAAAAAAAGTAGCAATTTGTAAATGAAGACACAAGACAGACATGACATGACCTAATCATGTATGTTTTACATGTATGGCGAAACAGCAACTCCCAGACTGCTAATGGTGCCAGTTTGATTAAAATCAGGCGACACATTTAACTAACCCTTAAGCACTAGAGCTGATGGGGAGTTGTGGAACCTCGCGCACTCTTGTCAAAAGTCAGTCAGTAGTAGTTCTCATTTATGCGAACGCTTCTACAAGTATACACAGCCCCACACGCACCCGATGCCAAGCTACCGCTCCCTATTCACACTGGCGATTAGGCTAATTGCTGGCTTGTGGGGCCACCGTGGCGCCAAACAAGGATGGTGGCTGCCTGAGTGTGATTTGATGAGCTGTGGATCGATACGGCACACAATGGACCAATGGGAACGGCAGGAGCACAGCCATAAATCTCTGGTTCTCGTAGCCTGAGATTGTCTCAACTAATTGCTGCAGGAGGGCAAAGCAAACATGGGGAAAGTGGCAGGATAGCAAAAGTGGGCTGGGAAAGGAGGGGAGGAGAGAAAGGTGAAAAGAATTCTACTACCTGTTCAGTTAAATGGCCTACTAGCGCTGTAACCAACAATGCATTAATACCTGAATGACCAATAAGCTTAGGTGTTAATTGAAACTTCAATAAAATCTGCTAATCGAGGATAAATGTATCTTCTATCCATTTTGCTTGACCTGTATTTACATTTATTTTTCAGGGCGGCACAATTGCCTCACAGTTCAGTGGTGCAGGGTTCGATTCCGGCTCCAGCCTTCCTGTATGGAGTTTGCATATTCTCCCCGTGCCTGCGTGGGTTTCCTCCCACATTCCAAAAACCTGCATGGTTGATTGATCACTCTAAATTGCCCCCAAGTGTGATTGTGAGCGTGCCCTGCGATTGGGTGACAACCGTTTCAATATTAACGCACCTGGTCTGTGATAGTCTCAGGGCTGTTTCAAGTGACTAGTCTAGTTTAGACAAGACTAACGAACATACCAAGCAGGTCCGAGGTGATGTGGAGGTTTAAAGCAGGGTCAGTGTTCTTTAAAAAAAAAAAAAAATCACAGAGAAAGAACTGTTCAACCAACGATATTGAAATAGAAAGAGATATTTTAAGATTAATTTCCAGATGTTTAGATGGTCTCAGGCCACCTTAACTCTCCTCTCCATCTCTACGTACCTGCCTCAGGTCAGCGGAACAGACACCACTGGAGGTACCGACAACTAAGTGGAGGCTCAGGGCGGGATCGAGTCTTTTCCGTTGCCAGTCCTTCCCTTTTGGATTGAGCTTCTGTTAGGCAAGCACCATTTCTGTCCCTTTTTAAAATGTATCTAAAGACAAGTTTTTATTCTATGGCTTTTGAGTATGAGACTTGGCATTGTTCTATGGTGTCTGCTGTATTTATTGATTGATTAATTAATTGGTTAATTACTGATAATTAACTTAATTGTTTTAACCGTCAAATACTTTCACAAGCCACTGCATTATAATATTTTTTCTCTACCATCAATGGTAATCTGTCGAGGCTATAAACCGAGGTAACGAACCCTTTAGAAGCTCACTCAGATGAATTTTTGCAACATTTAACTTTAAATATTTCAGGTGAACATCAGTAAATGACATTTATGAAATACTGAACATTACAGCAGAGCAACATCCCATTTTTCTGTATGATTTAAAATAATTTTTACTACTTAGTGCTTAATGAAAACCTTTTTGCCTGTGAACTAATGCTAAGTGAGAAATTGTGAAAAAAATAATTTTCATTCGTCTATTTATTATTACCTTTAACACAAATTTAATAAATAAAGAACAAATAAATGGGTCACACCATGCAAACATGACTTTCAACTTAAAAGATTTAGCAACCATTTCACTGATTTTGTTTCTGACAAGTATGCTTGTCCTCATATGTATGATGCTGTGACATAAGCGCCGCTAATTTAACATCAATGAACCTCTTTGTAGCCATATACACATACAAATAGAACAGGACTGCACCGTCTGTCACACAGCTTTTCAGTTAAAGACTCAAAGTAGGAATAATTGTTACATGGACAACAGTCAAGAGTGCGCCAAGTCAAGGTGAAATGAAGAAAACTTGATCTGGTCTATAAAAGAAAAAGAAATAGGTTTACTACTGTGGTTGACGAAGTGCAAAATATTAGAGACAGCTTTGGGTACAATTTAGTACAGTCCTACACTGCTGCCGAACTACAACCAGAATCGACAAATACTTTAACATAAGCATGTTAAATTAATGCCAATCCAAACTGAAAAATGATCTGTCAGGGGGCATATTTTTTTTTTTTTTACAATACTGTACCTGTATTCTTACTAAATAGTCATGTATTGTATTGCATGTGTACCCATTGCTGTGTTCAAAGTAACCCAAAAAGATTTCCCACTTCATCCATTACAGTTTGATTACGTCATTCTTGGTTTGCCATTTGTCCAAATTACACACAGAGGCGGTAACCTTTTTATTTTTTTTTTTTCACCTATTGTATTTACACATTTAAATAAAGTAAACTACTTTCGTAAAATCTTTTGGAACACGAGAATACACAATCACCTGTGGAAGGTGAAAACATGATGTGGCAATGACACGTGCACACACAGGACACATTCGTAACACACAGACGAACAAAATATGGAACATGATGGAACATTATGTATACTGTATGGACTTTGTGGACTCAATTAACTAATAAGTGCTTTGTTAAATTCTAGTCCAGCAGACATTATTCTTTAAATAATGCGTCCAGGTCCACAAATGATTCTGCCCAAATGGTGCCATTGTGATTCGGGGGGTATCCAATATAATGCAAATCTTGAAGGGACAGCACAAATACTTTGGATCTTTAGTGCAACTAAACAGAATGAATGTTCAAAAGGGGCCAATAGCCACAAACATGCAGCCTTCTTCTATGTTGTCATGGTTTATTGTCTTCCTCCAGATTTAACTAAGGGAGGTTCAGTCCCATGCTTAACCGGAACAGCTCCCACAAAAAGAAAAAGAAAAATACATCCAAGAGAAAGTCTTCTGACAAATATTCCTTCTTTTAAGGTCCATCTTTTCCACCGAGGAGGTCATGGAGCGAAGGTGAGAGTATTAAAAGCAGATGAGAGGGCTGTGGGTGACGTTGGTGGCATCCAGCAGTCCATGCCGGTTATATTTTATGAATCAGTGCATTGTGAGCAAAACATTTCCTTTAATTCTCGACAGTTCTGTGAAGCAGAGTGGCAGAATAGACAAAACTTGAGACAATCTGCATGTAAAATTAAACATTTGGTTATACGGCTACGCTACCTGTATCGTTTATTTCTCCTTGTGTAGCGCTTCTATGAAGGCTTCAAGTTTCTCCTGGATCTCACGAACTTTCTCTGTAGAGAAACACATAAATCAGGTTTCGCTTAGACATATGAATCAATTTTACAGTATGGTCATTATTTTGGCTCATCAAAAACAGGTGAGTAATAGAGACAGTATATGTTTAGACAAAAGCATGTGACATTGGTGTCATGGACGCAGAACTCCATCATAAACAGAGGTCACCCTGTTAATAGATGACACAAGAAGACAAATGTTTTGTACAGTGATGCCTTAACAAACGGCTGTCGCAATTTTCACATTTTGAGTTAGAAGAAATTGCTTGGTCAATTTCTTTTAATTTTGTTTCGTGCGCCAACCATGAGTTATGAGCGAGCTTGATATAACACCTAAGTGAGCGGACATCACAAGAGGCATTATAAATACAGATGGTACTTGCACTACAGCTGTCTTCCTCCATTACTGGTTTGGCTGTGATGTGAATGCTCAAACAGACCACACAAGCAAGCTCACGTTTTTTTAAAGTCAACATTTACAATCGGGTCATTTAGAGACCTGCTTGCAAGACACAAAGAAGCATTGTCATCAACATAGACGGACATCCGAATAACATCACGTAAATGCTCCTGCAGATGGAACCCCCTTCTTCTCACCTGGTGGAAGAAAATTAAAAATGCCAATGTTTAATTGTCTGTTAACACACTCAGACAAGGTGGCAGGGCATTAAAGGGGGATTACGACACCTAATGGAGGCATTAAGGGAGCCTGTGTGAGGGCACGATAGTAAGTCAAAGGAGCAGGTGTGGGCTAGAATGAAACATGACCTGAGCTCCGCCACAGCAGCACGCGGGTCTCCACAGGCTCGGCTCAAATGCGACCGAATGATCCAAGGGAGACCACATAACTCAATCTGGGCCAATCAGAACAGGATTAGCAACATCTGCCCACGTGGATAAAAGGGACTTTATGAGGTGTAAAGAAACTAGGCTGCTGACTGTGGGATCATCAAGAGCCGGGGAAAGCCCCCAGCTTGGGCTTCAAAGCTTAACTTGCTCCGATGTGGCTGACAATAAAGGTGTTACACAGACTCCGTATAATACTGGCATTTTGGGAGGGTTTACAGTAAAATAATTAAATGAACAAAGGGACAGGAACCCCCTAGTGTGAAATTAACTGAACAATATAGATTGAATTCAACTACAAGGCCATATTCAGACATTGAATAGCAACTAGACTGCTCAAGTTAGAAATAGCATTTCATCTGAGCAGCTTTACCAGTTCATGCACATAGGCTAGATAGGCCAGCTCTAACCGTGATGTGAAAAGCCAAGTATTTATTCTCTTGGTTAGAGGCACACCAATCATTCGGTATGCAAACCGACAGTCGTTAAAATGTATTGCAGAGAGACTTCTGGCCACAAGCAGTCGTTTGGGTGGAATCTCTTAAGTGTTTTGTTTACCGTTAGCATTGGGCAAAAACTCAAATGTCCAAATGTGGTCAATTTCATGTAAGTTTTTTTCTTTATTTTTTTTAACAAATCAATACTGCTCGTAAGTTACCTCAAAGGTATGCTGGTTTGAAAAATTGTCAAATCTTAAGTGATTAAAATGACTTGCTATCTTTAATGATGCAGTATTTGTGGCACAACATTTTGGGAGAGCTCCCTGAAAAGTGAAAGTTTTTCGGGATAAGCGGTTTGGATAATAGATGGATGGATTACACTCGACACCAGTAACGGGTATTCATTAATTAGAAGGGAAAGTGAAAATATGCTAGAAACAATTGCACGTGTAGACCCAAGTAGAGGATAGTTGAAAACAACTGTGGATAAAAAAAAATAATAATCTACGCAACAATTGCCCTTAAGCGGGCATTTTTACATCATTTATTTTAATAATAAATAAATGCTGGTGCTTGTGGCAAATGATCATGTTGGGAAAGGCTATAGTCTTTGAAACAATTTTGCACATTAGCTGAATGCAATAGCTTTAACATTGCGGCTTCCTTAAACACTGCTGCCATCTACTGACCACTTGGGCGACTCCTTTAATTGTTACACCCTTCCAAAAACATTTACAAACTAGTTCAAATGACGACTTACTGAGATCCTCGGCAAGTTGGACTCGGCGTCCAGTGATGAGCTGAGATTTCTTCTCCGTATCCTCTCCAAAGTCCTCTAGCACCTCCTTAACATTTTTCTCCAGTCGACGCACTGAGGAGGATAAGTTTTGAGCGAACAAGTACAAGACACACCCATAGTACATATGGAGTATCATCTCTAAGATCTAGATCTTGCAATAATCCAAATCAAAGTGTCATTGACAAGTACAAATTTTGGACATAAGAGAACAGAGTTCAATATCCATGGTATTTACCTTCAGTGTTGGTGAGCTGCTGTCGTAATGTGTTGGCTGTGATGACCAGCATCCTCTGAATTCTCCAGAACAAAACGACATCATTGCACTCCAACTGGGAAAATATGCAACAGCCACTTAAAATACAGTTCAACGGAATGTGATAATGACAACCTTAAAACGTTCCTTCTCTTCTTTTACCTCAGAGTCAACAAAATGCCTCTGGTAATAGTAGAAGCCCCTTTTGCAGAGGTTACAGTGGGACAGAGCTTTTTGCAAAAAGTGTCGTCGATATAGCTGATGCCAGGTGTCTTTGATCTGAAGAGAAATTCAAGGCGTTACTCAGTGGATGACCTTATTTATTCACACATAATACAATGTGAGTATCATGCGCTCACAAGCACTGGGTCCACTTCTACCGCTCGTCCCTCCAGGTTCTTCCTAACTGTGGTGACCTCATCATTGGCCAGGTAAGCCGTGTGCTCATCGTGCAACTTCAACAAGCGCTCAAGCTCTGATTTTGTTTCATTCCGGATATGCTGCAAAGTGAGAGATACGGGTTAAGCACTTAGATCATGTGGTGGATGATATATTGTCTCAGAAATGATCACGCTAAACAATTATATTGTTGACATTTTTGTTTCAATTCACTTTTATTATACAAATATATAAAAAATATTTAACAATGCCATTGAGATGTAGATTAATAAATAAAAAATCTTATAATGAAAAAAAAACAGAAAGAACAGACTGCTCACAACAATTGGCCTCAAATATTAACAACACAACAACAGAGTAAAATTATATGACTCTTATGACCATCAAAATGTCTTCTTTCATCAGTGTACAAGGTTGGAATAGCTGTTTGGGAAATATAAACCAAAATTCACAAGGTATTCAAAAGTCTGCAATGCTGTACTGATACATCCCTTAACTATGAGGCGTGTAACGTTATTTGTAAGGCATTGTAATTACAAGTCGCCCGGAAATAAACGGTCCTCCATACCCCGCTGTGTTTTAGTTGCCAGCTGAATTGAGCGGGATGACTGCATTTTCAATTTATATTTTTACAAATGTGCCATACCGGCCGCTCCACATTTATTAGGCCTCAGTCCAAAATGATCCAACAATGGTACTGTGGCATTAGGCTTTTGAACTAATTCTGTTTATGCTGCTCAACTTCATGTAAATAAAGTAAACTTAGAGCCATCAGAAATAGTTGCTTGAAGTATGCTAATTCTTTCTCTCACTCTGCTTCAATGCTGTTTGTACCGTGTGTGCGTGGAGTGGGAAACAAGCAACGTGACTGAATGTTGATGACGCATGAAAACTAACTAACTAAATAATTAAATGACAATTTATCAACTCTGCAAAAAATAGCATGTCCATTTTATTTATCGAATGAAAAGTTGCTATCGTACTCCAGTCGATCCTGCTGCTAAGCGGGAAAAGGCTTGGGATAATAAGATAGTCAATATAGTAATTATTGTGATAAAACTGGGTCGCTGAACAGTGTACAAACGCTACCTGATCTGGTGTTCGATTCTTCCAGTTCATCCACCTCTCCTTCCAGTCTGGACCCACCATGTCTTTGATTACAGCTTCAGCTACAAAATACAAACATGATAAAAGGGAAGATTAATGCATATACATTTTTGGTACAAACTGGTCCAATTCATCCAGTATTTGCACAGCATTCCACAACTTGTCACATTGCTACAGGAATAAAGCTTCGAAGACGAAGCACAGCACATACTGTCTTTGAGGCGTGACTGCAAGGTTTGTTCCATGAACTGAATTGCTGCATCCCACTGAGGCTTGTCCGTGATGGAACGGTCTTCTAGGGCATTGTGCTGGATCACCCTCTGATGACACACATCACACGAACTTTACAAATGCCAGGTGACGCAGATGACCTTGCATTCAGTTAGCCAGAATATGTTGACAGTTTACCAGGCTGTCCATGGCCCTTTCGTTCCACTTGTGCCTCTTGATGCTCTCATCCTTCACGGCCTCCTTCAGCTTGTCAAAAATGTCATCCTGGTCTTTGCCTTTGTACTCAGCCATGAAGCGGGCAAATTCCTCCTGCAGCGTCTCCCAAGCAACCTAAAAACAACATTAGGGTCATTAAATGAAGCTAAAGAAAAGAGGACGTGATGAGAAGCTTGCTTTAATAGATAGTAATAGGGGGACAAAAAAAAATAATAAATCGATTTTGATTTAGAAGATGTGAGTGCATAGAGGCAAAGCGAAACAAATCATTTTGAAATATGTATCAAACCGTATTAATTGGAGGAAATTTGAAGGAAATGACACATTTACAGTAACCAACAGACTTCATTCATAGCCATAAAATAAGAATGATAAACGCTTTGCATCGTTCGCTCTTTAGTTGAGCATGTCGAATCAAATCGTAATCACACTGAATTAAAGCAAGTTATATCGTTCCACTTTGAAATAAAAAAACTTTGAATCAAAGCATCTTTTATTGTTGAGATGCACACACTTATTATACTTTATTAAAAGATAGAATTCTATGAATAAATTTCTGTCAATCATGTGCCGGAACTACACTACAACAGCGCACAGCATTTCTTAAATTCTTTATATGCATAGTTTTTAAGGCCATAAAAATCTAAATAAATACTTAGAGTCTGTTGGAGCAATTAGATCCCAATTATTCATTTTGATCGTCATTCACTTGGAGAGCTATCAATTTAACATTGTTTAGTTTTTTGCTGTGGAGTAGAACTGCACTTAGTCATAATAGTGGACCCCTCATACTTGTGGTTTGGAACCTGCGGATTCAACTATTAGGTGCATTTTTCCAATATTTGTTTAAGATTTTTGGGGCGGATAAACTGAGTACCACCCCGTGACAGACAGCTTATTAGAAGACATTTTTACTCAATTAAATTCAACTGTCAAACCATTCAATCACAGATATTCAGAATTTGCAGTTCACTTTATACAGGCATCCAAGCATGGCCCAATGAATGGATCGTCATCTTGAAAGTTTTTACCTCGAGGGCTTTGTGTGGAAGTTGCTTGTCTGTCCACTGCTTCAGTTTAATGTCTACAGTGGTGTTAAAGGTCCCAGAGTCCATTGTTTGTGCAGCTGGTAGGTAGATGTTTTCTATCACATGTGTGGAAACACGCTCCCACAGCTTTTTCTGCAGGATGGCTTCCCTGTTACGGTATGAAGAGAAACATGCCAACTTCAAAAGAGTAATTCGGTCAAAGTGTCAGTGAGAAAACTTTCCGCGAACTCACTTTCAAGTCCACCATCACATTTGTGATTGCACTTGACTGTAGATTTCAACACAATTTCATTATGACCCCGTTACCAGTTAAGACTCCCCACGGAATCCCCTCATGGCAAGATGTCAATGGAGCAACACAGTCCTGATCTGTGGACCACATCCTCATAAGCCCAAACGTGAACTATGAATGATCTCCAATAGCGCAGATTGGATAATTCATCCATTCATTTTCAGTACTGCTTATTCTCAGGATCCTCAAAATTGGGGCCTGGTCCTACGTTGCTTGGAGCACTGCCAGAGACAGTCTCAGCACTAGCAATACCATCATTATGCAATTGCTAGGTTTTCAAAAATGTTAATTTTATCAAATAATACTTGCGCATATAACTTTACTCCAATATTTTTTTTTATAAGATTCAATTATTTTACCAGTGTTGTGGGGTCACTTGACTCAAGCTGATGACTTCATCCAAGATTTCATTCTTGGCCTTTTCGTAAAGTTCATTCTGAAAAATACATCTGCATAATGAGTCCAATATCACAGAAATCCATTTAGTTTGTCCATTAAAGTGTTCTACTGTGAAACAAGCTTAGCCACTTGGAGCTGATTCTTTTTCAGGCTCTCATGTCAACAAGTTGTAATCGGGTAATATGTTGTAATAAGATAAAAAGGTACACTGTTTTTTTTTCCTACCCGGTCCAGTTCTCTCAAACGTGGGTAGTTGTTTTTCCACTCTGTCTCCAAGTTGAAGCGGGATGCTAAAAATAAAAAGAATGTAAAGTAGTTCAATTATGAACATAATTCATGACTAACATTTTTTTAATTATAAAATGCAAGAAAATGTAAACTTATCTAGGTGTATTTACAGATCCTCAAGGCAGGATGATGAAGGTTAAAATTTTGATGTAATATTTCATGTACACAAAGTAGTTGTAAATCAACAAGCAAGGACAGCACATACATAGACTGTTGCTCATGGTGCCAGTTAAAGTCGGGTGATGACTTAAACACTTACCGGCAATTACGCCGTAAGGCCAAGAGCAAATATGACCATTGCACACCTTTGTCAAAAATTTATGGGTTTGTTCTCATTTAGGTGAACCTTCCTACATGTAAACACAGCCCGACATGCACCGGATATCAAGCCATTGCTACTTATTCAAATTGGAGATTAGGCTAATTGCTGAGTTGTGATGCCACAGTGGCTCTGAACACGGATGGAGACCGAGTGTGATTTGATGAGCGGTGGGATCAATACAGCATACAATAGGCCTATGGGGAATGCAGGAGCACGGCCATAAATCTCTGGTTCTTGTAGCCTGAGATTGCTTCAACTAATTACTGCAGGAGGGCAGCGCTAACTTGGGAAAAGTGGCGGGAGAGGAAAAGTATGGCCAATCAAGCAGAAAGGGAAATATGGGTGGGTAAAAGCACCTTTTCAGTTAGGACACCATGTCGATGATCTAGTCATCTCTATCCGAACCACCCCTCCACCACCCCAGGAATATTACATTTTGTCATTCAAAACAGTTCTGCTTCTCTATGAGGCACAGGTAGACAGCTGAGTCTTGAAAGAGCCTATGTGAAGAGCTAACTCATTTTCTAACCACCGTATATTGGAAAGTAAACGACAAAACCACAGTGCCAGAGATCCTACCTTTGAAGACATCAGCTTGTTGCTCCACAGACTCTCTGACCATTTTCCAGAAGCAGTCTGAGACAGCCAGACTCAAGTTCTTTGTGGTCACCTGGTGGGCCTTCAACATGCCGTCCCTAGTGACATAGGACATTTTATGGTCAGCGAAACACTAATGAATGCCATAAAATGGTGCATTCAACGCTTACCGCAATAATCTGGAGTTCTGAAAGAAGTCCTCCTCATAGTCCTTAATCGAGTCGATACTCTCACCACTGCTTCCTATACATGGATCGCCAGCATTGGAAATTCAGTCATACTTATACTAAATCGAATGACAAAATTACATTTACCCAAAACAAATCAAGGCAAATTAGAGCATCTGATGGACAAAATGAGTTGATTGATGTTCAAGTAATGCATGCCCTGACGGGATTTACCTTTTCCTGTCACAACAGCAAAGTATCCCAGAGCCTTCATGGGAAACAGCTTGCCCTCAACTATCTGTTGGATCTGAAATAATAAAGAGTTATTTTTTATACCCTGCTATAGCAATCTATGAGCATCAGGTTACATTAGGGGTGCGTGCCCTCTTGTGGAAGAGCAATTTATCGCTTCTAGTTCCTGACCAAATACTTCCGTGCTTCTGCCATACGGTCTGCAAATATATTTCAAACGACATGGGAGCAGTCTTACTCTGCTCGGGCTGGCCAGGTTCTTCTCAGCCAAGTCCACTTTGGTCAACACAAAGATGGTCCTTTTCCCATGGGGGTCCATTTGACTGACCAAATCAGTTACAATGCTCCGCTCTGCATCTACACTGCCGTCTTGGATGGAGATGGAGACAGATCAGCGATAGGATAAACGACACCACTCAAAATTACCAGCTGGCTTCAATGCAGTCATTTTAATTGGTGATGCAAAATTACAGCTCACCTTGAATGCAAAGGATGATTGCATTGGGGTTCTGCATGTAGGCCTTGCTAATACTGAAGATGGTCTCCTTCGTGTCTGATGCCATGCCTGTTGTCACCGTCTGGGATGAACATATAAAAGACAAAAAAAAACACTCAAAGGACTGCACGGGAAATCACTTTCACATGTTTCTAAATTATTAAAAGGAGATAAAGACCACAAGAAAAAGTAGCATTTATTTATTTTATTTTTTTTAAACCTGATTGAGTATGAATGGATGTCTAAGAGGCCTGTGATTGGCTGGTAACTGGTCCAGGGTGTACCCAGCCTTTTGCCCAAAGTCAGCAAGGATAGGAAATACGGCTCACCCGTGAACCAGGTGAGGATAAGTGGGACAGAAAAAGGACAGGCGGATAAGAAAAGGCTGCAGACAACTTTACTCACACTGATGACACCTGGTAAATCAACAAGGACCATTCTCTGGATTCCTGGGCCTTTGACACTCAAGGATATTGTCTGTTAATTAAAATATACAATCAAATTCACTGTTAACACATTTAGTTGTCAAACCAATAATCCGTTTTGATTTCGAATGGAAACTAATGTACAAACCTCACAGCTGACAGTTTGTCCTTCTTTCACGCTCTTTCTCATTCTCAGCTCAATCTCATGCCTAAGAGCAGCCAGCTGCACAAACCAAAAAACAAGGTTAATTTCTGTGTATATTTCTGCCAGAAGGAAAGAAAAGGTAGGTTTGTGTTTTACATCTTCCTCCTTTGTCAGGTCAAACTCCCGGCCACTGTCCTTGAACAAAGCCACATGGTGGGGGCCTTCACTGAGTGTCACCTGCAGAAAGAAAATGGTCTGTGAAATCTATCAAAACTCAGATCTCGCACACTTTGCTTCCTGAATGTACTAACATTCCCAGATTATATAAATGAAATGAAACTCACAACAGACTACATTCACTCTAGTTCCATGTACCTTAACAGGAGAACGTGTCATCATCTCTCCAGAGCCTCTGGGAAAAATCCTGGCCTGTGCGATCATCTCCAGGACGCTTGTCTTGCCAGCACTCTGATCGCCCACCACGACCACCTTCAAGGACAGTGACGGGGAGAGGAAAGGAGGGATAAAAAGATGCATTTTTGGTGATTGTATTTGAAGAAATAGATTAAATAAATTGTATTGAAGTAATTTACAAATGCAAGCGACAAATCTAATTCTGATTAGCTTTTCTAATTGCACGACAATATTTTTCAGACAAGTAGTGAGTGACTATGAATTTAAAATAAACTACGACAACTGACACATCAATCTTCACTTAGTAATGCAATTTACCCAATGCATGCATCTTACCCTGGGTAAATGGTCTTGTGTGTTGTAGTTGGCGTCATAATCAGACAGGATGTCCAAAACTTCAGAATACAGATCAATAAGGGATTTCTACAAAAATAAAGTGAGACATACGTTGTCATACCTGATGTATATGCTGTAATAATAAATGCCCATTCTAAAGGTTTTGGAAACAATGGAGAAGGACTTAAAATTGCTGTGAATGAAATGGTATGTATCCGGTGCAACCAACCTTTACTTTTCTTTGGTGAATTCCTTTATCGTCCTTTTGCAGAACCACTTTCCTCAACTCCTTGTTCTCTTTCTCCAGTCTCTCTAGCATGCGTTGATACTTAAGCTATGATCAGATGACATGAAACAAACAGTGTCAGCCAAGTTCCTGACATACCTTCAGAGGACACGTTACTAAGTCGATATATAAATATACTCACAATTGTAACGTATTATGTGGGACAGATGTGCATCACTTAATGATCCTAAAATCTGAGTGAGTCAGTCTAAAACCTCACATTACTTTTTCACAAAGAATGAGCAATACAAAAACAAAGAACTAAATATCAATTCAAATAACTGTAAATAATTAATATAATTCAGGAACACAGAAACTTGCATATCAATATGTATATTAAGCCTGAACTTGTGTTGTCTATGTTTAAGTGTGAGTCTACCTGAGTACGAAGAAGGTCCTCTTGAAGCTGATCTAACTTTTCTTTATCTGAGGACTAATAATCAAAAGAGAGGGGAACAAAAACAAGGAACAATGGCAAATTAAGTTAATGCTTTTTTTGTTGCAGGACTTTGGGTCATCTTCAAGGCTTCTCAAGCATTAAATCAGTCCATTTCCCAAAACAATCATTTGTTACATGCACATTATAATAAGAATTTAAGTCTATAAGGAATAAAGAGAAGTGGGGGGGGCACAAAATCCTTCTTTCGCTTCTTGTGTTCTGTTCCTTTCATCTGCGGTGATGCAAAACAAAAGTTCACACCAAATGACAAACTAGTATATTGATTCAGAGATTGCAAAATCATTCACAGGCAATTTAAGAGTGATTGGTAATTCAAATCCCATTCAGATACAAAATTTGCACATGTGCAGCAGATTTGTTTCAATAATCACCACTGATATGGGGGGAGACAGGTCAAAGGGAAGAAAATGATTTGTCAGGAAGAGAGAAAAGACACAAAGGTCAAACGATCAAAAGGCTATTAAGTCTAGATGAAATGCACAAACAGTGTTAGATTGTTTAGAATGTTAATAAATAAAAATAATTGGATTGACAAGTGATAATCCTGCACACCCCTTGACTGTAGCAGACGTTTCACAATGTACAGCTCACACCATGCAGAGGTTTTCCATTCTTTATGCTCCCAAAGCACAACGGAGAGCGATTGTGCACGATGAGTGCCATCTGGGACCAGACAATGAAGGTCCATGTGTGGCCTGCCAACAAGCGACTTGCACAGCATTTTGTAGCCTGGCAATATACAGGCGAAGGTATTGGGCGAATGGGCATTCATTGTCGGGGATTAACTAATAGTGTAGAATTTATTTATATAAATGTAGAGCAATTAAATACAGGAATGATAAATGTTGCATTGCATTTTCTGCAAAAAAAAAAAAGCACATCCACTTCAACTTGAGTCCAAGTGACCATTTGCACTTGTAATATGAGGTAACTTAACTTTTAGAAATACTAAGGGCACTTCTAAAATTGATGATAATCAAGTAATTCGCTGTACAGTATAATAAGCATCAAGGTTCTGAAACCTTAATTCCAATCAAGTTATGTGTAAAACGTAAATGAAAAGAGAATACAAAGATTTGCAAATCCTTTTTATCTGACATTCAATTGAATACACTACAAACACATGATATTTAATGTTCCTCAAAAGGTGCACTTGTTCACAAGCAAGCTTTGATCCCTCAGGCGGCACTCCACTAAAAACCTGCATCACGGGGTAACTGATTTTGACATGTGGATTTACGAATACCTCAGAAAAGCATTGCCCCTTAGCACAGTTCGTTGCTACATCTGAAAATGAAAATTAAAACTATACCATGTAAAGCAAAAGCCATGAACGACACCACTACTTCTCTGGGCCTAAGCTCATCTGAGACAGAAACAAAATGCAAAGGTGTGCTGTGGTCCGACGTGTCCATTGTTATTATTATTATTTATTTATTTTTTTTTTTAAATCATGGATGTTGTGTCCTCTGGGCCAAAGAGTAAAAGGACCATCCAGAATGTTATCAGCGCCAAGTTTCAAAGCCAGCATCGCTGATGGTTATGGGGTTGTTCTAGTGCCCATGACCTGAGTATATCTATCCATGCTGCCATCCAAGCAACATTTTTTTTTCCAGGGACTTCCAGATTATTTCAGTGAGACAAGACAATGCCAACCTACATTTGGCATGTGTCATAACAGTTTGGTTTCATATTCTGATTACTTCACAAATTACACAGATCTGAGACTCTGTCTCGGGTTTTTTGGGAAAGTGTTGCCATCATCAAATTCAACATGGTAAGTCAATAGTTGCAGCAAAAAAAAAAAATAAAAAAATCTATTACCTTGTATTTGTAGTGTTCAACTGAATATAGCTTGAAAATGATTTGCAAATCATTGTATTCTGCTTTCACGTCAGTTTGTAAATGAAGTTAACCTTCACATAATTTCACAAGTCACCATCTGGAAGTATGCGGCTTATTTAACAATCAACCCATCTCCAACGAAACTTATTTCGATCATGTCATCAAATTTATAGTGTTTTTTTTTTTTAAGTGTTTACAGTCATGCTGCGCCTTTATGGTGCACCCACAATGGCAGATATCAGATATGCATAGTATTGTCATCCACATTTGGACAAAGGCCTGATTCCTAGCTTAAGAGATGCAATTTTCTCTACAACTCATGTCTCAATCATGCCATTGAGAGCAAAATAAATAAATAAAAATTGGAATTGTGTCACCTGAACCATGCAATGTAAATCTAGCCAATGTTAATTAGCTAATTTTAATGCTTTCCATTGAAGAATGCAGTCGGCCGTAGGGTAAAAGATTAGACTAGCTGAGAACCTTTAAGTGTGTCTTTTTGGGAGGGGGTACGATGGCTCTAGGCATGGTGGGACCTTCACCTTGCGTGTGTGATGAGGGGGGCTGGGGTTCGGAGGTGGAGTGGGAGCAGGCTCTGGCGGTGGGGGACGCGCATAATTGGTAGCAGCTGCCCGCCGGACCTCCTCCTCATGCCGTTGGATCTGCTGCTGAATAAGAATGAGCTCGCCGAGCAGACCCTGCCGGGGTACGTCATAGTGAGAAGACAGGCAGGAGCAGCAACACAAACAGCAACCAGCCCACAAGGCCATTGCTATACCCCAACACAGGGCCTAACACATAGCGCACCATTAACTGTTACTGTTGCTGTGAACAATAATTCAGTCAAGGATTCAGCTATGGGGAATCTTGCCACCATCGTTAGTGCAACACAACAAAGTCTGAGGGCAAACTTTGCCGAACTGACGGCAGGAGAGGCGACTAATATTAGTGCACAATCAGCACCTCTCAGCAAGTGGCCTCATTTTTCCCTCCTTTATCACCGCCATCGCTCATTGCGGTAGATGAGCTACAACACTATCCAAGGTTACTTACTATTGCAGATTAAAACCATTTCACAGTTTCACAGAAGAAAAAAACAGTAGTTGACAGCTCTAATCACTGAAGTATGCTGATGTTGATACTAGAACGTACACATTTGTCCAACAATGCTAAACTTCCAACTTTGTGAGCCTGTACTCCAGTGCACATAGCAGAGACTATTCGGGTATGCTTGGCTGAGGTTGACATCAAAGACTACCACCAAACATGTTGGTATGAACTGAACAATCGAGCTAAGCCCTGTCGTTGAACATCAGTGACCTCAAAATCCTGATTAAGTCTTGGTAAAACAGTGGATGATGTTAGTGCATGATCACTTGAAGCATCCCAACCTTTTCCAGGTATTGTACGATAAATTGTGTGCTGTATGCTATTTTATGGGTTATGTTGAAGATGATTGCAGATGGGGGCGGGGCGGGAGTGTGCATCAGGGGAGAAGAGCAACATTTCAGAATCGTTCACCTACAGATACATAAAACATTGGGACAAAAGAGACAAAAAAGGTGGGATGAAGCAAAGATGACCTGACACATGAAGACACAGCTCAGCAGTGTGTATAAACAAATACTGCCGCACAGTGAGTACAATTACAAAGGTCCTCATTTTAAGAAGGAGTTCTGTTCCCCCAGCAGGGCCGCAACCTGAATGTAAGCAAGTCGAAACACTATCGCGTATTACTCGCGCAGTAATTAAGAATAAACAGTATATCTGTATATGTGTAGAAAAAAAAACACTTCCAGGCCACATATATAAGACAATAATATGGGAAAAAAAAGCCAATTCTATGGTAAGTGAGCATACCTTTTTTTGTGCAGCATGGCAATGTGTTCTTCTACTGCCGCACAAATTAGTTCATTCGTGCAGTGTGAAACTTTGTATATCGACACCGTCTTAAAACGAGGACTTCATATACCTATTGTATGTGCTCACATTGATCTTTTACATACTCAGCACCGTCTTCCCCATCCACTGACATTCATAATTTTTTCAAAATCTGTAAAAATACTGTGCATCACTTTTATTTTGTATTATTCATTGATTGTGCATTGCTATTTTGGGAATGAAGGACCTCAGACCAACTTTTTTTTTTTTTTTTAACGAGGAGCAGAGTCACCCATAAATTAAAATATGAGGAGAAAAATCAAAATAGGTGTGCACACTGCAAATCAAATTCAATTGATTTACATCAGCATCAACAACGTGGAAGTGCTCCTCGCAGGTGGGGAAAAAAAAAGTTGCTGATGAATTCTTTGTCCGCCAATTAATATGGGCGTACTTGAAACAGGTGCGCCCCATACAGTCAGCATGAATCAGAACCTGAGCCATCACAGTTACCCGTCAGAGCAGTGACTCAAATTGTGCAATATGATATTTCACCTTCAGGTGGCGATAGATATAGCCTCTGTTATGCGCAAGAGGAAACATGCTTAAATGTTTCAGAGAATGTGCGCTAGGCGAGAAAGGGAAAGCCCAAAATGGTAAATGAAGGTTTGATACACCCTTCGTCCACACACTTCCATGAGGGTGCGTGAACGGCATTTTCAGTCATTGGGAGTATCCGCACAGTGAGAAAACGTGCCTTTTCTGACTTTGGAACACAGTTGAATATGACCCGATAAGAGCAGTAAGCGGAGGCATGGTGATGTTGTCCACATCATGTGTGAGGTCCGAATTTTTTCAAAATTTGGTCAGATGCTAATAAAAAAAAATAAAATAAAATATGGTATGCGTGTATCCCGCATTCTCCACACCAGGCAGAAAACTATTTTGAGCAACTTCATTTTGCATATATTACTATTGCTGCTAAATGTCATCCATATTTGCATCTTAAACAAAATACTATTGTGAAAAAAGAATTTTGCACAAAAAAATCTTTCCATTTTGGTGTGCAGGAAGAACCAAGCGGCAGGAGGCGGATATGTGAGGCTGATGGGGCAACTTACCTTTTTATAGTGCTTGTCATCCTGGGAGGCAGCGGTCGAAGCATCTGTGGCTTTTAACGGCGGCTCACCTGAAGTTTCTAACAGAGAAACAACAGCATTGGATATGTCTCAGAAATATTGTTGTCTACATAATGCATACATTCCTCATGTGATGACATCCATTTCTAAATGCCAAATCTGTGGAAAATCTTGCAATGATGTGTCCAATATATATTTTTTATGTTAAATATCTTAAATACTTGGAACTGTATACATTGGGTGGGAATATGCATCTAATGAGATCCAATAAAAGTATTTCATACAAAGATCCAGTACACTGACTGTGAGGTACTTATCTAACCAACTCTACAAAAATGTTTTACTTTTTAGAATTGCATTGCAACCTACCAATAGCTGTGACTAATTGGTTGGCTACCTTACGCAACTTTGAGAGGGTCAAAAGAATCAGAAAACATCTCAGTTTGATGCAACATACTTGTAGTTGTTAAACTACAAATGCAAAATAAATCTATTATTTTACCCAATATTTAAAGCACAATATCAAATACAAACAACTCATGGAGGCGGCAGCAGACATTTAATATTCTATGGCTACGGTTGGGGCAAAAATGACTGATGCAATTTTAACAATAAACGAATGCCATTGAATGTGACTGTGTTGAATGAATGTAAAAGGACAAGTCACATGCACTGCCCAAGAGACAATTACACCAGATTCCTTTTGTGCTAGTGTTGTCCACTGTCATTTTGGTTTTTCTATGTCTTGCTAGAAATTTAGAAATTATAACAATTTCACCTCAGAAAGGTGTTCGAATTTTCCAAACATCTGAGCATTAACTAAAAGCAGAGTGAGGTTGTGCCATTTTGAACAACATACTGACCAGGGGATAGAGAGGGTGGAAGTCAAAGGAGGCATAAATACAATTGTTGGCAATGGTTTAAAAAAAAGAGAGAGAGAGAATCAAATAAGGGGAAAACATTGTGTTTGCATTGAATAGATGTTTAACTGAATAAAGCCATGTAAGTTCTATGCAAATTTAATTTTAATTTGTGTCAAGTAATAGTAACTAGTTCCCAAAACATCCGAAGGGATGCTTGAGTCTACTATGAGCAGTGAGAAGACAACTGTACACTCAATTCAGAACCTGCATTGACTATTGATAGCAGCCCCCCCCAAAAAAAGCCAACATCGAAGCATGGTAAGGATTTCCCAAGTGGACCAAACCACACAAAACGCTAGTTAGAAAAATAGCGGAAAGAAAAGCGGAAGGTGGGTAGCACATTTGAGTTTTGGTGTACACACCTAATAACAGAAGCAGACCAGAAGCTCCTTTGACTTCACTACCCAAACTCACACCTGTGAATAATGTGGAGGAGGACAGAGGGGCAAGGGAGCAGGAGAAAGTAGGAACAACACAAGAAACAAAATAATCATGAAAGACAGAAGCAGAGGGATGATGGTCAATGCAGGGCCACGCTGAAATGATGTGCAAATCAAAACATGCTTCGGTAATTGTTAAATCATGCATTCAACCCATAACACATATTCCGATTAAATGTCTTTTATTGGCATTATTTCATATAGAACAAAAAACAAAGGCTTCCGAGCCTAAATGTAGTTGGTGCCATCCACTACAAACTACATGTGCTGGTTTGATGTAGTTTCAAACTCTAAGTGTTCTCTTATCTTTGTGGAATTCAATGGTATTCCCAAATTTCATTTGGAAGCAGCACATTTTCATGATTTGAAACGTCTTAGCTGTCAATGAATCACACCTCTGAAAAATGCCTCACGTAAAAAAGAACATAGTTGTAAATGGGCGAATATGGCCCTAAAACAGCAGTAAGGACACAGCGATTTCGTTTCCTCTCGTCATGAGGGCCTCTCAGATTGTACGTAGTGACAGACTAGCTGTTATTGTGTGCTTAATTGTTCTATGAAGTTGAATTTTTAATGTTGTGTGACAGTTATTAATCATACCAGATTCCTTTTATGCTCATATGAGTCACGGCAAAGGTGCGGTCCACTGACATATTTTTAAAATATCAGTTGGTGTTTAATTATTTTTGTTGTAATTTATTTATTTTACATCTATGTGAAAAAGGAATGTTAAAATGTTACTTAAAACATTCATTGCCTCTACACATTTATGATGGCGACAATTTGGCCCAGGAACAGATTAATTTAATTACTTCCCATCTGTAAACTTGTCAATGTGATGGACAGTTAGGCCTCGACTGTATTGTGGATTGTTAACTGATTGTGTAGACTCACTGAACAGTTTTCCGCCACGCCCATCAGATAAACCCACACAATGCAAAAGAAGCACATAGAAAGTTACACCCTGGCTATGTTTTTAGCTAAGAGGACTTCATATTTCATTATAATGACGGCAAGCCTGGGCACAGTGCCCGCTATATTGCAACATCTAAAACTACTTAGTAGTCATACACAATCTGCTCTGCAGCACTGGTTGATTTCCAAGTTGCTCTCATTTCAAACTATTTCTCTCCAATGGAAATCATAGAGAAGTGCAGCGTCTTAATTTCACGTGATGTCATGCATTATAGTTGTTCAACCCCCAAGTATTGTTTGAATTTTTGGGAAGATGGATGAGGCATGTTTGAGGCTCTGTTGACGCACCTGAGGACAGGAGACTTTTGATGAAAGTCAAGTTCTCCCCTATCTTGTCAAAGTCTGGCAATAGTTTGGCTATTTCCTCCATCTCTGGTAGAGCTTTGGCCAATTTATCTGAGGACAATAAACATTGACAATTCAGAAAGTAATGCAATGAAATATAAGCATAATCTTTGTCACACTCTATGAACAAGCTTGTTTTTGTCTTTCACATTAGGGCAGTGGGGTAGGCACACAAACACATTGCAAAGGCTACATTGAAACATGTATTCTAAAATGTAATTCCAAGATGACAAGTGAATATTCTTTGTCATTTTATAAGCCTATCAATAAAATGGTATTTGTGCGCTTCAACTTGTTTCCCCGGGGAGGTGATAAACTACGACCGCGCCAAAACCACAACAACCGCGTGTCAGCTCTACGGTCTCATTAAAGCTCAGATGACAGATGAACAAAGTGAAATTGCTATAGTGGGTCGGAATATTATTATATTATCTCGTTAAGCGTTTTGTTTATTATATTTAAAGTTTAAATGCCTGTTAAAAGGGGACCAATTTAATGGGTTTTTTTGTTGTAAAGAAAAGGAGTTCCATACAACACAGGTACGTTTATCATTTGATTTCTTTTTATTTTAATTTATACTATCTATTTTTAAGGTAATATTTTTATGTTCAAGCTGAGTTACAAAGAAGACAATAGGGGCGTCCCGAGCAGATATTTGTATGGGATATCGGGCCGATGTCACCCAAAAAAATAGTATCAGATTTTATCACACTACATCCAAAATCTCCGATATTAGCACTCATAGACAAGCAGTCCATTGGAGAATCTGCAACTGGTTTTGTAACTAGAAGCGACGAGAGCTAGCATGCGGTGCCCAGGTGAGCAAAACAACCACTTGCGTAAAGGAGCGAGAGAAGATGTTGGGGGTGAATTTTACGTTAAATGAAATAAAATAAAAAGTATGCGCGCACATACTGCTGTCATACACTCATTACACACTCTGAAAGCAGCGTCATGTCAACAAAAGCGGGACGGCGCAGATAAACTAACTAGGCAAGCCGCCGTCGAGCCTCTCCCGGTGATTTGGAAGAAGAACTAGCAAGAAATCGCAATGTTTGAAACTGTTGCATTTGCTTAATCCCTTAAACCTGGCTACCTGTTCAGCTTCACCACGCTTCAATGCAATTGCAGTTGAGGCTAACCGCAGCGCAAAGTGAAATTTTCATCGGCAGCATGATGTTCAGTATTGCGCAGACGACAACAAACAAAACGTTTGCATGCTATGACCCTGGTGAGGTCAAGAGCTTCAGAAAATGGATGGATGGATCACAAAGACTGTCGTTAGAGTCATAATAGTCATTAATAATTCGAATAACGGCCATGAGTTGCGGGAAGTGCATCTCTGGTGAGTGATTTGAAATCATTTATTTCCTTGAGAATATCTACTTCAAAATGACCATCAGTATTCAATTAGGGTCCTATATTTATTTAAAAATATGTCTGCGTGGGCATGGGTCACTTGTGTCAATTCTGTGAATGATTTGTTCTTTGAATCATTAATATTAAATATACAGTAAAACACTCCCATGTGCAGTCATGTCGCTCATTGAATTTTAAAAATGGGAAAATTAAAAAAAATTGTTCAGGAAGTGGTTTCATATCGGAAGTGAAAAAAGTTGTATGCAGACACCCCTAGAAGACAATAACTGAGAATTAAAGATCAACAATAAAATTAGTTTCATTTAATAATCAGTTATTTTATATAATACCTTTGAAAAATCATCATCAGGTATGATTTATGGGGGCTACTCATCCTGTGACAAAAAGGTTCGGGGGTACACAAGAGAATGGTTGGCAGCCACTGCCTTACAACACAACAATGAAAACACTTACCCAGATCTATTTGTTCGCCGAGTTCCCACACAAAGTCAGGAATGACCCAGTTGTATTCGCTAAAATCAGGCAGCATATCCTTCCACTCATCATAGGTCTATTAGAAAATTGACACAGGTGAGCAAGCTTCATACTTAAACACAGAACAATAACAATGCTAACTTTTATGATTAGTCGTTTTTTGTGGAGAGTCTAGGATTTTTTTTTACAAGGCAGCAAGTGGATTGATAACTAAATGTGGGTAGTAGACAAAAGGCATGCTTAAGAAATATATATTTCCATTAAGAGACCGCGCCCCTCCAAGACCGAATGCATACCTTCTTAGCCGTGTATCCTCCACCAACCGCGCCGCCAAGCAGAATGTAGCGCAGCTTTAGCAGCCTTGCAGCGAGTCGGGCCACCCAGAAGTTGCGCTTCTGTTGGTAGCCTCGGCCCCCCGATCCCGGAGGTGGCTTCGGTGGCCGCATGGGTAACCGCGACATGGAGGTGAAATAGCGGGCCGCTGTGCGATGAGGTGGACGCTGAGAGTTGGTGTTTCCAGAATGATGATGGTGGATGGCACGGTACAAAGGGTGCAGCTTCTGAAGTGGTATGCGAAATTTTACTCCTGTCCTGGAGGGGACCAGACTCCTGCATGCCATGCTAAAATAACAGAAAAATGGACATGAGAAAGCCACACTAAACATATGCAGTACCAGGATTAAGTTTGGACTAAGGTTGCACGCTAGACCGGTACACTTACTAGAGTAGGCATGCGCAACCTCACAGTGAACAACTCCAATAAAGACAAAGTAAACATATTTAATTTAAAAAAAAAAAAAAAAGAGAAAAAAAAAAGACTAATGCTACAAATGCGTCAACTCAGTCTTTAAACAGCCATTGGCTTTACTCTGTTATAATGATAATGAAATGGCTAAAAATAAATGATCTAACTTTAAGTCTGGCAGGACTATTAACATGCGGTACAAATTCATTAAAATAAACCTAACACAAAAGACTCAATACACCCCTTTGCTTGACGGAGTGCATATTCTACTTTTCTACTGAGGCAATTGTGAACTTTCCAAACTTTAAGTCAGAGAAAAAAAGAAGACATTGGTGCCATTTTTTGCACAACTGCATTTTGGGACAATCATTCCGTGAAGCTTTCTTTATATTTTAAACAAAGCTACAAATCTCTACCTCTCAAAAACCAATATTTTAAATAAAAAGAATTTGAACTTGTTTTGGGCCATGTTTCGTCATCTATGAATACAGCACACTCTTATTATTGATATTCAGTTTTAGCCATGGTAAACTTTCAAATATAAAAGACGTAAATTTGGTATTGTGGCAACACTCGTTTGTACACCGTTTTGTCATGCTGGTTAATGAAAAAGTCTCCTCAAATTTTTGACCGGGACTGAGTGCCTACACAAAAGTCGAAATGCATGGCCGTAGACAACAACTAGAGTTAATAATGGTATGCATTGTGATGAAGTTGATGTAGTGAAACGTCATTTTCTTACGTTGAACAAGTATTGACTTGAGAGTCCAATGATCCGTTATCAAGCTAGCCGGTGGTCTGGCAAGGCTAACGACAAAATACACCCAGACAAGGTAAGCTCACTGTCTAAATAATGATATTCTACTTGCCAGATATCTGAATAAGTATATATGCATGCATATTTAATGACACATCTAATAAGAAACAATTAACTTGGCTTTTCTAAGACAGTCAGCTAGGCTAGAGCTGCTTGCATTTTTACTTGATCGTAGACGATTGGCTTATGTTATGGCGTAAACTTACCAAGCAACTTTACCCCCAACGCGCAACATGGTGCTGTTGTTACTAGCGAGATGACAAAGATGCATTTAAAAGGCTCTCACACAGAGAGCATTTCCCAGTGCATCTTTCCACAAGACACACACCCGCCTGTCCCGCTAGCTAAAGGACACAGGCTAGAATGACAGCCAACTTCCGGTATTCCGGTCCTTCAAACAAATCAGCCCGGACGGAATCTCGCACGTCAGTTCCTAATCAGAATTCATCCACGCTAAAGACAATTTAGCTGTACTATTCAATGCTCTTTCGAGAACCGAAATAAATGAAATATTAAACAAATAACAAAATAATTCCATGATGGCGAAAAAAACATTTAAAAAGGGCGTCAAATAATTTGTGAAATATTAAGCATTTGAGTTTTATTGTATTGAATTGTATTTATCAATGTTTACTTCACACGTTTTACAACTATTTCTAACAAACACTTCCTCTGTCTTTTAAATAAGGTCTACTATGTGGGCGCAACAATATCCATCACAAACTTTCATGATCAAAAGTGCCTACAGGTTTTTTCATAGGTATTTTAAGTAGTGTTCTGATGGGTATACAGAACAGTAACAGTATAGCTCTTCATGACGTCCAATGGGTGGCGTGCAAAACATTTGTTGCCGGGGTGAACGGCTGATTTTCATGCGCCCGAAAAATAATCTTTGCACGGTGTTGGTCGGGGGGTGTAACTTCATGCCAGTAAATGCATATTCGGCGTGCTGTGCCGTTGATGCCCGGGGGCCACCGCTCCATGGGCCCCATCCGCTGCTTGCTCTCACTTCCGATACTAGCGGAATCGGTTAGCTGCAACGAAATAACATTTCGGTACTTTCAATACTGAGCAATTGTTCTTTATTGAGTCAGTTGGATGTTTGTTAGAGCTATTATACTCAAGATTAGATTGTGCAGGGGAACTGAATATGTCAAGACAATTCATTTTTATCTGAGGTGCATATCAATAAAGTCAAGGGGCAGCAATGTTAATAAGAAGAAATACTCATTCTGATGTTCTGCATGATACTGGTTGTAAAATTCCGTACTCAAATGAGAATTCATTGTTCAATATCCTACCAAATGGCACAAATCTACTTGAAGACGTAAATGATGGTTTTAAAACATTTATTGAAACAAAAAGGCTAAAATACAATATCCAGGGGGAGGAATAAAATCATAAATACACAATAAATTATTAGGTAGAAACAGTTTAACACAATGTACATCTCTGCTGATAAAAAAATATATATCCAATATGAGTCGATCACTGATATGCAGAAGCTGTCAATTAAAGCAGATCCCATTTGCTGTACTGATAGTTGGTCAGTAATAAAGACGCCTCTTTGCATTCGAGTAACAACTTTGATCATATTCTTTATTTGTTATATACATATACCCCTGAGGAAACATCCATCTGAGCCTATAAACTCAGTGGCTGACTCAAATGCCATTTAACCGTTTGTCAACGAAACATGAGAATAGGAAGCAAATCCTACCTGTCAGCATATTGTTGTACCTGTATTTAAAACATCTCTACATAAATCCAAGGTGTCGATATAGCAGTCACAAAAAAAGGCAAATTTGTAGCGTATAACAAATGTTAATATTTACACTCAGCAAGGTATTAAAATGACATTCAGCGTTAGAAATTAAATGTTCATTATGAAGGTGCACAGTCAATGAACAAATTGTTACAAAGCAGTGGCAATTGATTCAATTCTTTGAGATTAGCATTTATCAGTTTCTCACTGTCTTTAAGTTTTACAGTAGAAGTTTGCTTTACCGTGTACATCATAGACCCGAGCCTGATAAATCTTGATCCAAGCAATAGCAGCAACCTAGTTTCGATTTTAACTAAATCCAACACTGAAAGAAAAATGCCCATGATTCATTCCCAAGTGAGATAAAGTAGAAATTAATTTAACTTGATATGAAAGTGAACATACAAATAAATGTAAAAAAAATGAAAAAAATCAATCAAACGCTTGATTGTAAAAAAAAAAGTACCACAACACTAGCCCTTAGTAGTTGAAGAAAAGAAATACATATTTTAGACCAAATATTCAGATTTTTATCCACACACAGTACATCTCAAAATATAATTCAGACTAAATCCAAATTTTCATATACTCAACTCTTGTTCAGTTCAAATGGGAGTTACCATGCACAAAATGTCAAAACATCTTATTTTCTATTTCTCAAATAACCAATCAAGACAATAGCAAATGTCTGAAAACAATAACAGCTTTGCGTTGGGAGCATGTTGCGGTCTTCAAAACAATCCATTTGTGCCTTAGGTGGTCGGCCCATTAAGCAAATATTAAAGAGCTTGGGCACATCAGGTCCATCCCATCCATTATGACATTGCACACATAACAAAAAAAATCTACTTATTAAAACAGAACAGGTCACGGGTTTCATAGACGTGTTAACTTAAAAATGTTATCTGATATTGATACAAATTCGATTTAAAAATGGCTTTTAAGAGAAACGTCAGCACTTTTAATGCCACCAAAATATTTTGCGATGCTGTTTTGTACGGGGCAAAAATGCTAACTAATCTACACATGATGTAAGATACTCGCAAAATATGCACAATCTTCTCACATCATATTGACTGTTTGGACACAGAGACCATGAGAATACATTGGGGTTGGACACAGAAAAAAATGAATAGAAGTACATACGTCTGTCAACATCACAAATAACTTCTTCAGACATTGCAGACTACAAATTTGGGTCCTTATTTTAGAGTAATGCTTGAGCCTAAAAAGAACACGCTGTCTTGGTACTCTGCAAAAGATCAGCGGCTTGAAATCAATGCAGTGCAAATCTTTCCTTTCCCATCAGTTTGCTAACGACGTAAGTATCTACACATACCATCTGATTCTATCACACCATTGGCAGCTAACAATCTAAAAACGCACTGCTCCAAATAATATATTGTCAGATACTAGCAAACATTTCTCTGGAACAGCGTTTTAAAAATATAAGAGCACTGAACATATTACATAGCCCTTATATAAAGCATCTGTGTAAATGTGTGTGTTTAAATGGACAAACGGTTTCAGTGTGCACAAGGGTTCCTTTCAACATGGCAAAGCAATGAGCTGATGAGATGCAGAATGCATTACCAGTGCACCTTTAATCATTCTTCCATAGGAAGAGATTTATAGTTTAGATGAGCACAGAATTTCTTTTTTGTAAGGTTAAAAAAAAAAAAAAAAAAAAAAAGAGCAGTGGCTCGCAATTTGTATTTTTGGTGCTTTGGAGAAACATTCCCAAAGCACAATTCTACAGTTGCAACCATTTAATTTGCGGTAGCTCGATGGCATTTCAACATCCTACATATACGCATGAACAGTCTCTGAATAACCAAATCATTTTGCCACTAAAAGCACAATAAATGTTTAACTTTTGACTACATTAGTCATCACACTTGCGGCCATCAGCAAAATGACTGGCGAGAAGCAGCAAAACAAATGCTATGTTGAAAATTTAGGATGAACACTTGAGTCTCAGAGGCAGGTTGTTGGTAGCATGACATCAAAATATTAGTCTATTTATGTGGAAAACATCAATTGCTGGCTGGTTTCAAGAAAATATAGATTGTCTTTTAGTCTCTCACTGTCCAGAAAGTCAATAGAGTTCAGCAGTGTTCACTGTGCTTAGTTCCTGTGATTTAATCCATATTTTACTAGCTAACCGGGATGACTATAGAGTGTAAAACTCGTAAAAAGAAATACAGGGTGTCCCAAAAATAACTAAACACATCCTTTTTTGTATTTCTTTTCAGGTATTATTCAGACAAATGCAACTTCTTCAGTATTTAACTTGGGATTTGCACTTTTTCTACGAATATCACTCCATTGACCATGGCTCGCCAATTGACATTGGCACAGCGTTGCAAAATTGGCGCCTGGCAATTAGTTTTTCTGGCCCAGACTGCAGTTCTGCACTAGTTTAATGGCTGTCACACCGCTCCAAAGTGGAGGATGATTCACCCTATTTTTAATTAGTTTTTCAAAACAGGATTTTTTCGAGACAAACCACACAGCATTTGTTCTTCTGACACTACCATCACTGATGAAAACATCAAACTCCTTGAAGCGGGGTTTGCGCAAAACCAGTCAAGACAAGACGGGGCCTGAACTGGAGGAGTTGGTGATAGACAAACGTGTCAGGTGGTAAATTCACAATAATGCTTCAATGTCAATTGGTGGGCCAAAAAGGAGGGAGATACACAAAACGCTTGCAAAAATTGCAGCGCTTAAGATGTCAAAAGATGATAAGATCAGGTCTGTCCGAATGATATCTGAAAATTTAAAAAAAAAAGTGTTTTGCTACAGTGCACACCCTTGTATGGTCAACAGGAACAAGTCTTAACAATCCAGTCCATGTTGTTTGGAAGGGGGTTTCCACCATTAAAAGATGTACAGCTACAAAGTAGACTGTGATTAAATAACCTCTGTGGGATCAGTCAATTATTTTTCAAAACTGCCATTTATAAATCCACATCTAGTCAAATGCAGAGCTTATTGAAATTTAACATCAACTGCACAATGATGTTAATGACCACCACACAGTAGCAAGCAGGACGTGCAGCTAAACACCAGTTATCCAACCCACTTCATAAATAAATGCCCCGAAACGTAAGATGGAGTGACAGAACTGTGATAAAACTGAGCAATCTAACACAATTAACCCAAAAGTCAATCACTTATTTCTAAAGTTACTGTTTTACTCATAGAAGGACATGAATTACAAAGAAAAATGGTCGATCTTAATTACTTTGTGACACGAAAAATCTTTTCAAGATTCCAAAATGTTACTCGGCACTCTCATAGTCTGACTCCTAAACTTTAAAAATACAAATATATTATTTAAGTTGCATCTCTAAGTTTTTCAATATCTTAATATGGCCATAGCTTTTATTAAACCTCCGCCCCACCTCACTTCCAATATTAGGATAAAATGATTTTGTTTCATTGACCGAGGACCTCACCCTCACAAGTGGCTGAACCAGACATCATCATTCAAATGTGTTTGAGTGGTTGATTTTTTCTTTTGGGAGCTACAGTATTATACAATCATCAGGACCAGTGACAAGCAGAGATCAGGTGAGTGCTTCAATAAGTTCATGTGCAAACATACTCTTTGCTTTGATAGTTCCAGTATGCAAAGTCCTGGCTAATGATAGGGGCTTTGGGGATGCTAGGAAACACCCTTAATTTGATAAGAGGAACCATTTTCAGGGTAGGCCTTGGCTTCAGTAGTAGTGGTTGGTTTTGGGGGCCAGTCGGGGTCCACACTGAGCTCCTTGGCCAGATGCATGTAGCGAGCCTTGCGGGCCACCTTGCCTGGGCAGCACTTGTATGCTGACAGCTCAATGCCTATCTGAAATATCCACAATCCCACACATAAATAAAATATTCATTTCAGCAAAATGCAATAAAACGTCAGGGGGTAGGTGAGGTAGATTTCATTAACTAATGTCACAAAATGTGGAGTTTTTCGAAAATATTTCAAATCACAGGCAACAAAAACACACTCATTTGCATGCAATATGAAACACTACACAATGCACTACTCTTAACTATTGCCCAAAATGATACAAATGTACCTCTTCATATCCAGGTGCATGTCAAAAAATTAAACTATAAATTAATTTGTTTCCGCAGTTCAATCTAAAAAGCGAAGCACATGATATTATGTTATATAATAATATTACATAAAAATCATTTTGAATGTTTGTTGATATAAAATAATAGGTACAAATTGACTTTCTAAAAAAAAAAAAGAAAAATAAAAATAATTTAAGAGGTTCACTTTTGACATTGAACTACTGAAATGAACTTTTCCAGAATATCCCAATTCACTGAGATGCACCAGTATATATTCAATGAGTTTGCAATGCATTGTGAGCTGATGTTAGAAGGCTGCCCAGCTGTAGTTTGTGCACATGACATACGCGGGAAAGAATTCAAGAAGAGTTGAGTAGCCAAACAAGTTGAAGCGCACAAAGAGAATTCTTTGCTTTTGAAATCTTTTTTTTTTCTTTCCCTCACGGCATTTGTCTACAGAGAAAAGCCAAAACAAGTGCTACACAAAGCCAGCACTGTTCTTTAACTACCAAAACAAAAGCCATTTCCTAATTTATTAGATGCAGCCTAAAGGCACCTCAAAAGCGCAGTCTTCTCAAATGTTTACACCTTTTTGGGATAAACGTGTGTGATTGGAAGAAAGAACCACTACGATGGTTAATTCTTCTGCCTTCTTTCATTGTTTGAAAACCTTCAAAAGTCAGCAACATAAAATGCATTGCACATCAGTAAGATATCAGTCTTGATTTCTGTCAACTCTATTTTTAGTAGATAAATATGTCACCAGATTGGGTATTGCTTCCCTTTCTGACCTTCTAATAAATACATTTCTAACACGTTAGGCAATAGGCATCATACTATTTCACTACAACATATTTGCATGCACTTAAAAACAAAATTGAGAGTGACAAATTGCTGTGAAAGTTTTTTGTCAAACACAACCTTTTAAACTACAAAAATGAAAAAAAAAAGCGTATGGACTAACAGATAAAACAGGAGATTATCCACAGCACAACTTTATATTTTAAGGGAAAGATGTCAAATATGAACTTATTGGTGAAGACATTGAAGATTAGCCTTGTTCAAACACATTCACTGAAGGTAGAGAGATGGGTAACTGGGACTGTTGAGAGAATGACATATAGACTCGTAATAAGGAATGAAGAGGGAAATGCAGCAAGTAGAGCTTTGAGGTGAGCAAGTTGCAACAGGAGAGGTAGCGGACTGAGGGAGCACGTAGGTTATGCAGTTATAAGACCGAGGGAGGGGGGCTTTGCTAAGTTGACCGCTGCAAAGTTATTACTACGGTTGATCATGATGTCATATAAAAAGGATGAGGCAACACCACACAAAAGGAAGATAAAAGGGCGAGAATAGGATCAGTTTTACCCAACCTGTGGTGGTGGGGCAGCAGGAGTGATGCCCTGCTTGTCTCTGCTGAACACAAACTTCCATAAGACGACGTCAATGATGAAGGTCTGTGGTGCAGTGGGCAGGGGACAGAATTACAGAGAGGCTAATTCGATTGCATGTAGTTTTGAATATTTTTGCAGGGCCACAGGCGTTTCATTTTTCTTTAATTATTGCAATGAAGTTATAATTTTGGACAAAAAAAGAGGAAAATAAATGGCTGCATTAGCTCACAAAGACAATTAGAACAATTCTTGATCATAAGTTAAATGGTTTTGTTCGATTTTTAGCCAAAATTTGATTGTAGTAAGCAAAACAGTACTATCTAGGGTGCTAAGCATGGCGTGCATGCAAAGGCAGCCAAGTGTTAGGAAGCTGTTAGAATAATATTTGGAGGTTATTATACATTTGCCATGACGCAACTTTATTTCAATACATGGTGCACATATCATGTTGAAAAGAAGGGCGGTGGCACTTCTTCAGAAGTGAGGATGAAGTAAACAACATCGTGATGAGTCCTGATAAAGAAGTTGGCCTCAAAGTCTGAAGCAAGCAACATCGTGCTAGGTCCTGATAAGAGATGCTGACGTCAAAGTCAGCTGCGACCCACGACGACACACCAATGATAAACCGGACCAAACCAGCTTTTGAGAAGACGAACTGTACCACCCTTGAATGTAATCTGATTTCTCGAAGTGTAATCTGATTCCTCGATGTTATAAAAGGGAATGTATGAAAAACATCGATGAACAGAAGGGAGATGAAGTTGCCAAATAAACTTTGTTAACCTTTCTGTCTCCACTTAGGCTGCGTGTCTCTCTTTTCAGCTATGAACCCTATATGTCAAATTGGCGAACCTGACATAAAATTGGTCCTTCAGAGCCGTGAACCCAACATACTGGAGGCGTCCAGGGGCGAAGCCGACGACCGGGGACAATCGTGGCCACGACAAGATAAGGATTCTTTCTTTTTTTTTGGACCTGGTCCTCGACTTTGCTACTGGATGTTGAAAGTTGAAGGGAGGCTGCGGAGAGAGACGTTCAGCTCATCTTGGGTGAGTGTGTGAAGTCCGAATGTGATGAATGAGTGTGATAAATGTGTGCATGTGAAGGTACGTAGTTAAATTCCGCAATAACAGGAGGGCGGACTCCTCTGCAAATAAGTAGTTAAATTCCGTGGATACTGGAGGGCGGACTCCACTACGACTAGACAGAGTAAGTCTTTAAAACTGTGTAAAACCGTAAGAATACTAGTCAATGTTACGTGAAGAGACAGAGATAGTCTATAAAACTGATAGAGGATAACAGGGGTGTATCCTCCACGCGCGTTTGAAAGGGAAAAAAAAAAAAAGAGGGAAAAAAGGGAAGAGAAATAATGGAAAGAGAAAACAGGGGAAAAGGAAAAGGGGGAAAAAAATAGTGTGAATGGAAAAGTGTGCATGGAGGCTTGCAACCTCATTTTGGAACAGGAAATTTAACTGACAACTGTCTGGGAAGCAGAAGCTTGGGAATTACCTAAAACAGAGTAATTGTCAGCCTGTTCAGGGACTGGAGGACAGGTTAGTCACCCTAGGTGTACCACTGTCTTGCAAAATGGGGAAATCAAAACAGTAAAAAAGCTAGCAAAAAGGATCCGAAACAACAATTGACGTGTAAGGACTGGAAATTTATAGAAAGCCAATGTCCGGAAAAAGTAAAACATTTAAACTCATGGAAAACAAAATATAAATTCGCTGGTCAGCTTAATACACAAAAAATAGTCGACTTACAAAATAAAACGAAGAGAGGAGAGAAAGAAAAAAAAAAAAAAAAAAAAAAAGAGGTGAATAAAGACGGATATGAAGATACAGAATTTTGGATGACAATGGCACAAAGACGGAAACTAGATAAAAATAACAAAACCAAATTGCAACATTTAAATGTTCCGCACATACTGTGGATACTGATGACATTACTTTAGGAAAGATAAGACAGCAAAAGAAGCAGCTACCAAGCCATTCATAGGTGTGGCTGTGTGTGCGCTGATAGATAACGTTCTGCGAGGCAACATCCTTGCAGACATGTAACAACAAAGTCTTATGCAAGAGAAAATCTATGGCTAGAAAAAGGAGCTACTTTGACTAATGGCATATATGTCAGTTCAGAAAAAAAAAAAAAAAAAAAAAAAACAATTCTTCCAAAAAATATTTTTCGCAATATTGACACATGTTGTCACACACATGTCAAACAGGAGGGATGGTATGGTAAGACAGATAAACCAATTTTATACAACATATGGGTTTAATTTTTTCTCAAAAGATTTTTTGAAGAGCCTGTATGATCTGTGCTCGACACAATTGTCAGGGAAACATAAGCCCAAAACGAGGACAGTTTCCCCAAGCAACATACACCTTGTGCATTGTAAAAAGTCATCTCAACCCTACCCTATTAGGGGTCTCTCGGTTGACATGATTTTCGCGTGGATAAAAAATTGAGATTTTGTGTTGTGTAGTTTTGGTTGCACTAAAAGCTGTGTTTCATGCATGTGTCCGAGACCATTACTATGAGTAATTCCAACAGCTCTTCCATCAACATGCCTTTTAGAAGTAATGATGAAATTAACACCTAATGCGGACTGCATTGCTTGGAATGATGTGTACGCTGCGATTAAGGCAACGAAAGATAAGCCTATCTTTTCTACCGATGTGGCAGTGGCTAACTTTACTTGTGTTAATCTCACAGGAACACAAGTGGTGTAAGACAACTGTACTCCAAGCAGGTACACTACTGCCACGCAGCGATGTGTGGTGGTGGTGCGGGGTACTAAACTATTTGATTCATTAAAGGACGCAGTTGGAACTTGTGCATTGGTGTCACTTCTCTTACCAGTGTCTATTTTTCCATCCACAGCAGGGGACATTCGGAAGGCAGTTGAAGCCCACGAATAACCCTATTATTACGCCAGGAAAAGACGAAGTGCTTCCTGGAGGGATGGTGATATGACCTATTTGGATGCATTTGGCCAACCAAGGGGCGTACCAGATGAGTATGAGTTGGTAAATCAAATCGCGGCAGGGTTCGAGTCCATTCTTCTTTGGATTACACCGAATAAGAATGTGGATCGAATAAATTACATACACTATAACGTGCAAGGATTGGGGAACTTCATTGAAGAAGGATTTATAGCTATTAAAGAACAATTGATCCTTCGTCGTCCTTCCATCTGGGGTGACGTAAAATTGGTCCAAAAGTACAATTGGCAGCAACATCACTCATGGCATTTCAAAACCGCATCGCGGTGGACATGCTGTTGGCAGAGAGAGGAGGGGTTTGCGCCATGATTGGGGATCAATGTTGTACTTTCATTCCTAACAACACTTCTCCGGAAGGGTCCCTCACAAGAGCCATTGCAGGCTTGCGCACCCTGAAGCATAAGCTGAAGGAACACTCAGGTGTGACTACCTCTGCATGAGTGGTGGAACAAAACGTTTGGTAAATATAAAAATATGGTATTTTCTGTAATGATTTCTATAACAATGTTCACCTCAATCCTTGTACTGTGTGGATGTTGTTGTATTCCCTGCATTCGCGTTTTGCTTTTCCGATTTATCTCAACAGCTCTCGCTCCAACAAATTCCAAACGACAGGAAATATATCCTTTGATTAATTACAGAGGTGCTGGTGATGGAGGAGACAGTGATGACCAAGTTGATGACGACGACTGAATTTACCTGGGAGATCCTATTCGTTAATCCAAAACGCTCAAATACATTAAAGTTAAACAAAGAAAAATAGAGGGGTTTACATTTGCTATCAAGCTAATGATTTGATGGAATTAAATCTTTGGAAATTCCATTGATGATAATATTTGGGGCAAATGTAGAATAAACAGGGGGGAATGTTAGAATAATATTTGGAGGTTATTATACATTTGCCATGACGCAACTTTATTTCAATACATGGTGCACATATGTTGAAAAGAAGGGGCGGTGGCACTTCTTCAGAAGTGAGGATGAAGTAAACAACATCGTGATGAGTCCTGATAAAGAAGTTGGCCTCAAAGTCTGAAGCAAGCAACATCGTGCTAGGTCCTGATAAGAGATGCTGACGTCAAAGTCAGCTGCGACCCACGACGACACACCAATGATAAACCGGACCAAACCAGCTTTTGAGAAGACGAACTGTACCACCCTTGAATGTAATCTGATTTCTCGAAGTGTAATCTGATTCCTCGATGTTATAAAAGGGAATGTATGAAAAACATCGATGAACAGAAGGGAGATGAAGTTGCCAAATAAACTTTGTTAACCTTTCTGTCTCCACTTGGGCTGCGTGTCTCTCTTTTCAGCTATGAACCCTATATGTCAAATTGGCGAACCTGACAGAAGCACAGTTAAAATTGCTCCACTGAGTAATGCAAGAATGCATAAACTATCACTGTCAAGCACTTGAAAATCAGAAAATAATTCTACTGAAATGTAATCTTTCTGATAGACATTGAGGAGTCATAACATATACATATTAACGCATAACATATTTAAGAGATCCTGCTGTCAAGGGAATGAGACAAACATGAGGACATTGCATGAGAAAGAAAGAAACAAAAAAAACTCATGAGAAAACAACCACTTGCTAACAAATTGGTTCAAGAGTCTTACCTCTACCACGACAGACACAGCAGCATTGACCGCAATAATAAGCAGGAGCTTTAGTCTCCAATCAAGAGGAACGCAAACAATCTGCGAAGACCAAAACAAAAACGTTGAAAGAAGCAACTGCATCCATCTGTGCAGTTTTGATATTTCTCATGCTTTTTTACCTGTAGAAATTGATCAATGGCTTCAGCAGGGTAGAACATGTTGGTGAGGAGGAAAATGAACAAAATCAAAGCGGTCAAGACAAACGGCCCTGGTAGGAGCATAAAACGAAAAGATACCGTTACCTAACTGTCCAACTATTTACAATTCATGATTGCTGAGAAGCGACAATCGTACAATTTTTGTAGCTTGGTTGCCTAAAAGGCTTGCCCTTTGAGAAGACAACGGCAACCACGAGGTACTGGAAGCAGGAAACATAGAAAAGGCTGGTGTTCTCATAATTCTGAATGTTGTGGTCATCAAGTTCAGTTTCGTTGAGGATGGACACATTTGTGTGTGACGACACATTGCAGGCACTGAAAGAACAAGAAGTGTGGTCACTGAGCTGTAAAATATTGGAATTCTACCATTTGCATAATCATTTCATACATTTAACATTAAAAACAAAAGACTGACAGTCATTTCACAATTGAAATATACACATTTTAATCTCTTTAAACATGCATTAAATTTTCCCAGCACATTGCCGTATTTTCCAGACTACAAATCGCTCCAGATTATAAATCAATCCAGCCCACAAATGCATAATGAGGTAGAAAAAAAAACATATATAAGTCACACTGGAGTATAAGTAACATTTTTTTTCAGGCAATTTATTTTAGAAAACACCTCAAAAACACATATTAAAAAAAGACTAAAGAACAGGCTGAATAGGTGTTAGATATGCAAACATAATGAGAGTTATTTAGCTACACGAAAAATAAACGTGAACAGAAAAGGTGTCTTGCGTTCATGTTAATGTTTTTGGGACACCAGTATCTGTGCTCTGATAGAGAGGCAGCTGCGTTGCATGAAGCAGAAGCAGCAAGAAGGTCCTCTCGCAAAGTCCTTTATAGTCATCACCTTGGCTACAACGTGAGCGTGGAGAGGTAACTGTACCGTGGGCGAGACTCATCACTTTGTTCATTTCTCTAGCTGTGGCTGTCTAGCTTTCAGTTTTATTCAACGCTGTAAGAGTAGCCTCCGCGTTTTGCCATTCTCTAATAAGTTCCTCATTCACACAAAACTGTCTTTCTGTTGTCTTTGTGAGGAGTAGGAGATATCGGTGTATGAGCCTAAAGGGCCCTCTTATGGCTGTCTGAGAAATTATATTTTTGTATTTTATAGGTCACTCCAGAGTATAAGTCACAGAACAAGTAAACCAATGAAAAAAAGTGACTTATTGTCCGGAAAATACGGTAATACTGTGGTAAATTTGAGATTTTGAAAAAAATGTGTCAAGAACATTCTGATCGTGATGTCATTTTCTCACTCTGAAAGCGGTGTCCAGATGGTGTACCAGGGCTGCATTTGGACCCAAAAATATGCAAGCATCTGGAAGCCTAAACAGATGAGGATCTGGCTCAGCACAGACACAAGCAGAGGCCCTGAAATCAGGCCTGATGGAGGAGGATGTGCAACTAGTTCTTTCCATGCCGGGTTCAGACTCACTGAAAGGGAAGAAATCAGCCACCAATATACACCACTGTTTATGTTTCTTACATCTATTTTCTACAAAACTTACTCGTGAAAACAATAACAAGGATGATGGCTATATCGATGAACAGGAACTGGAAATCTCCAAGGTTACTGAGAATCTAGCAGAAAAAGAGAACATTTGCATTGTATGAAGCAACTCACTGCTTTCCCTTTGAATCCTACAGGCAGGGGTATCGTGAGAGGGAGAAAAAATGATCTTAGGGACGCATGGTTAACAGAGGACCTAGCATAGTATTTTCAATTTGCACCATTGAAGTGGTGGGACCATAGTGATATTTTCTCACAGGTCCCAAAGTCCCTGGCGGCAGCCCTGCCTATAGACAGGCGTTTATGAGCAGGAGAGTGTTACATACGGAGTAGAGGAGAGTCACACTAATGTACTGGATGATGCTGTACAGGGCCATGAACTTGAATACACAAAAGGAGGTGATGAGAGCAGCGCGGCCTTCCCTGTATGAAAAAAAAAACAGTGTGCTTGTTAGTTCGCTATTCCAGACATAAATCAACTTTATCAATAAAGTATAAAATAAAACCATAAAGTAGAAACCAACCTGATGAGGCTTGGGACACAAGAAATATTAGGTGTTCTGGAGGTGAATGGAGAGGCTACAGACGCCTCAAGCTCTGACAAAGAGATGCCACTATGAGCCCTCTTTAAAGCCTGAGGAAAAAAAGCAGGATGGCAAAAATGTCGGTTTTGTAAAATTTAAGTTTTTCATTGCCACTCATATGTTCACTTATTAAAAGGCCTGTAACATACCCCGCAGTCGTTTGCTCCATCCCCACACATCCCCACAAAGTAACTGTGAGGAAAAAAACATTTCTTTAGAATACACCATCATCACAGATGATTCTAAAGGCTTTTATTACTCACTCCACATCCTGTAGTGCCTCAATGAGTTGGGTTTTCTGATCTGGGGCCATTCTGGCAAACACTGTCCCATGTAGCACCAACTGTAAGATAGTCGTAAAAGAATTATTACAAGTTAATCATCTTTAAATATACAACAGTCCCTCTCGTAAGGCCACACACCTTTGGAAGCATGTCTGGGAAATGCTCTGAGATGACTGCAAATGACTTTCCGTTCATGGCAAAATGGTACTGCTCTTGCTGTTTGTGCTCATCTATAGGACTCACATCCTCCAGACTGATGTTCACTTGCTAAAAAAAAGAAAAAAAAAGAGTAGTTGTAAATGTATGAACACAATTCACAGGTTTATTGGATTATGTCGACAAACAAGTATTATTTAAATTTTTGGGGGTAATCGTCAATTTTGAAATGAAAAAAAAACTAAACATTTGTGTACAGTTGTCTCACCTCCAAATGTGCCATACTTGGTTTGTCAGCCCACCTCCAGGTGATTCTGGCAGTTTGTCCATCGTGAGGGGGAATGGCGTCTGAAATTATGACCGTGTCCTGTGGGAGGATCATTCCAGAATCCCGAGCCACAGAGATGGCTGTTAGCATGTTATCGCCTAAAGATACAGAGTAAAGGTTTCAAAATTAATGTAGCACTAGTAGTGGTCATGTCATCTTACAAAAATTGCCAAAAAATGTGAAACCACAATGTTGCCTTTTTATTTATTTATTTATTTTTTGCTATGGTGACTTGTATCAGTGCCCAGCAATTCATTCTTACCCGTAACCATGACAGTACGGATGTTGGCTCTGTGGAGGTCCTGCAGCACTGCCGGCGTTTCTGTTTTCAACTTATTCTGCATGATTATTAAACCCAGGAACTCCATGTTTGTCTCAATGTGATCTCTAGTTTATGAGAAGATATACATATACATATTTTGACTTAGTCCAAAAAATTGTTCCCTTCACATAAAGTAAAGTATAACATGTTTCCAAGTACAGTATTAAAATATATTTTATTCTTCATTTTTCAGAAGTGCAATAAAAATCAGGCCAAATTACAACAAATAATCCACAGATTGTATTTTGCGAACGCTAAAAGTATAAAAGGTACTATACCTGTTTATGTTCTGAACCTTGTGCCACGTGAGTTTGGATTCAAGACGACGGTGAGCCAAAGCAATTACTCGGAAGCCTTGCTTGGTGTAGCCCTCCAAGACCTCTCCAAAATTATCTGGCACTGCAAAGATACAGTGAGATTATGATGAGCATTGCTGTTTCTATTTAGGCAAACAGAAAAAGGGAAAAACTGCTTGTAATTGAAACAGGAAAGGCTCGCGACAATCAATAGCCTGTTTCAATGAGTTATTATTACAGAGCCACAGCAAAACTGAACACATTACGCTAGAATCTCATTGTGCTTTTAAGGTAAAACATTCCCCGACATGGTGGGCAAAGTCAATTGGGCTCACCTGTCTCGGTCTTGCAGTGGCGAGCGACCACCTCTGGTGCTCCCTTCATGTAGGCATCCATACGTTTCTCCCCGAGCAGACGAGCAACCACACACATCCTTTGGAGTGCAGAAGAAAATGGAAACTGCCGCACGATACCTATCTCATACTGAGACTACACACAGAACAAACATACTCATTTTGAAATTGTCACTGAGATGGAGAGTGAAGTGTCCTATCATGCACCACAAATTATACATCGGGGATTTGTAAAAAAATTCTAAACAAATGTCAACACCTGAAATTTCTTGAATCCTTCCAAACTTCTCAAAAAGCAGTGACTCCAAATTAAATAAATAGGATTTCAATTGTTTTATAGTTAGTTAAACCAGATTTTACATCTGTCATAAGGCATTTAATAGGTTCATATCTCCTGCGAAAATTTGGAACAATATACCAAGAAGGAATTTGAAAGGTGTATAAAGGAAAAAAAAAAAAAAAAAAAAAGACTACTTACGGGCAGATCATAAAGTTCCTAGAATGTGAAAAGGACAGAGGAGAACAGTCATTAGAAAGAAACAATGTTTTCTGCAAATGATTAAAGTTGGGCCGGAAAATGTGACTGAATCCATCATGTTTAAATGTTATTCAAAGAGTACTATTGTATTTCCTCCCCTCTGTGGGCTTTTTGGGCTCTCTCATCAAAACCATCATTCAGATTTGCATTACTTACCATGTCTTGCTCCGTTGATAAGGGCTGTGAGGGCAACAACTGCTTTGTGGGTCTAACCACAGTCGGCATGATACGATTGTGAAGAGCCGTTTCTTCCTCAGTGGCTTCCTCCAGGATCTGGGGGGAGAAATTGGAATTTCTTATCTAGATTTGAAAATCTATTTCTCTCAACTGCACAATTAGCCCTTTCAGGCCAGAATTGCAGCAGGCTATCCAGTAATAACTCTCCAAAAAAATAACAAGAAAAGAGTCAGATATTCAGAGGTGTTTGCCCACTGTTATCTGCGCAGCCATAATCTTGCGACAAAGCTTTCCTGTGTCACACTGCCCTTGTTCTTTGCCACAAATATGATATGCAGCGACCGGTGTTAGATTTTGGCTAATGTTGGATGCGTGCGCTAGCTTCTGCTGTCCATGAATTAGTGGTGGCCAATATACAATGCCACATCTGCAGCATGTTGTAAACATGCATACATCGTAATTATCTACCAAGTGTTTTTGTTCGTCAAAGTCATTAGCAAGCTCTCAAGAAGCCTGACAACAATCATGATCATTTGAATCAGGTTAGACCATAATGCAAGTACAAAACTTACCCAACCAGTGGCCTCAAACATTTTGAGGTCCAGTGGGTCTCCAGACAACTGACCCTCTATTTTGGTAAGAGAATGGCATGTGGCCATGCAAGCAACAAACTGGGACTTTACTAGATTTTCTTTGGAGGCTTTTTCATCTGATTGCTGGAAACTGAAAAGGTCATTATAAGTATCAGTAATGTTGGCAAAGACACATTTACAATTAAATTGAATCTGAACAAAATAAATACAAGTTCTGGGAAAATATATACACACATCCACCTATATATACATAAATACACACATATACATACGCATGCACACAAGTACAGTATCAAGAGCTGTCATAAAATTGGGTCTGATCATCTAAATCAAAAGAATATACCAATTTGCTGAAACAAATACCACACAAACAAGTATATATGTTATAAGGAAAGAGTAAGTGAACTACTATTAACTACTTCACCCTCCTTTGGCAGTAATAATCTTCTACAAATGTTTCCTATCATTGTAGATCAGACATGCACAACAATCAGGATGAATCTTGGACAATTCCTCGTCACAAAACTGTTCATGATTCCTAGGATGTTTGATGCTTAGGATACTCAGAGGTCATGCCGGAGCACCACAATCGTGTTGAGGTCAGGAATTTGTATGTAAACTTGTATAAAGCTTATAAAGGGTTACCGAAGTTTGAAATTGTTGGTTCATTTATCACAGACAGATACTGAGGACCCAACGAGATTGCTATTATTAATGGAAAAAAATAATTTACAAGTTTATCAAAATATTTTGCTGAAGAACTTGAAGCCATCTTTCCAACAGCTGATGCTCAAAAGAGGCAATAGGCCAATGATCCAAAACACAGAAGCAAATCAACAATAGAATGGCTTCATCACGTCAAATTCTTGACCTCAACCCAAAACAGATGCTGTAGCATGATCCCACACAACTATACAAGTTAGACAAATCTCGCTGAACTTCAACAGTTTCGGAAAGAGGAATGGTTCAAAATTCATCCTGATCGTTGCAAGTTGGCGGGTCATCCACAGTTGTTAATTAAAGAGTTCACTCATTTTTTCCTGCCTGTTCTGTGAATATTTATGTTATGCTCTACAAAAATATAAAAACATAACTGTGTGGTGTGGGTTTAAGCAGATTTTGTTAGATTTATACTTGTGATTTAATTGAAGATCATAATAATAATAACCTATTTATGCAGACATTTAAGAAATTCAAAATGGTTCACGTACTTTTTCAACCAACTCTACCAACTACTTAACACTAATGTTAATGTAATACGTATTGTAGATAACAAGAAGGGGTGCATACTATCTTACCTGCCATTCTCTACTCTTTGGACTCCCCATAGGTCCAAACCATCTTCAGTAAGAGTTCCTGTCTGGCACAAGAGTGAGGTACATAAAATCTACCTTTAGCATTTTAATAACTCATGGCATGAGATAAGTGAATGTAATAAAATAATTATATAGATAAGAGTTCCTGCCTGGCAGACGACTGTGGTGGACATTATCAAAGTTCAGCATTTTAATAACCTACAGCCATAGATTGAAAATAAGATAAAATGTGGGAAAACACAAATTAGGGCTGCCATGAAAAATTATTTTGCTCTTTGACTAATCGCAAACAGTAGTCATGATTAATTCTAAGGAAATCAGAGCATATCGCACCAGCAAGCAGTTGCTCTTCATCATTATCTTACATCTTGAATTCTTTAAGGTATGTACAAATTAATAATATATATATATATATTCAACTCTTCTTGTGCATTAAGCCTTTTTAAAATGTAGAAGGTAGTGAAATCAGATGAAAGCCATTAGGAAAACGCACTGTGCTAAAAGAAAACTAAAACACTTTTGTTTTTTTATTTTTATTTTTGTGTTTTTATTCAACCTTTATCAAAAATGTTTTGATAAAGTGATGGATTTTTTTTTCTCTAGTCATCATAATTTAATCTACACAATCAAAATGTGGTAGTGCACCTGAAACAAAAAACGTAATGAACTAGCTAGTTTATATTTCATTGTTATGTTTTGCCATTGCGTGCTTGTGGAAAATATGTCATGTCTGTTGTTCATATTGTTACTTTGAGTGCTGCAATGTCCCTGCTCATAAACGCAACACTGTGCAAGAGAGACCGTGAGGTTGTGCGGACGCTAATGGCTATAATGGCAGCCCAAAATACCCAAAATAAAAAAATTTAAAAATAATTTTAAAAAAGTTTAGCTTTTCCTAGCATTTATTATACACTTAGCATGGTACTCACCTTGTCAAAGCAGACCAGATTGATCTGCCCACAAATATTAATCCTTTGTGGGCTGATACAAAAAATGCCAATATTTTTGAGGCGTCGTTGGGCATACACAATACCAGCTGTCATGGCTGCGGGCAGCGCCGGGGGGACCGTGATGGTAATGATGTCCAAGGACTCAATGATGATGGTCTTTGCTGGCACCTGGGAACCCAAAAGAGACTCCCGTCACAAGTAGTACTTTGTACACTTAACATATTTTATTGTATCATATTGGAGCTGTTGAGATGTACATTGAAGTTAAAGTGTTAACAAAATCTAAAATAGGCCCATAATTAGTTTGGCAAAGGAAAATTCTGTGGTAATTCAGTTGCAATGTTACCATTGTATGAAAAACTGTTCATGTCAATGTTTAGAAACACCAGCATTTAGGACTTTCATTTTTTGTTTGACAGACGTCACTTTAGAGTTTGCCACCTTTACTGTGTTTGCAAAGATTACCTTATTCAAGATGCTAAGGGCGATGGAGTAGACAAAGCCAATCCCAGCCACACCCACCAGACATAACAGAAAAAGGTAGGCATCACGGTATAGCTTGAAGTCTGTTGGTTTGGGATATAGAATGGAGCGTACTAACTGGCCTTTGGCTGTGCTGAAGCCTAGGTGAGATGAGGTAAAGTTTATAGTGTTAAACATTTCAATGGACCCTTAAGAAATTATCAGCATTCACTTTGAATCACATGTTCAAAATGTTAAAAGACCTTTCAAAATAGTATAAGGAAGTGCGTGTGTTAAAAAAAAAATAAGCATGACTACTATTTATTGTGGGAAACAAAAAATTAGCAATACACCCAAGACGCATGCTTACCTGTGCGGACGACTACAGCTTTGACCAGCTCACCAGTGTAAAAACGTGTCTGGATGACATTAGTGCCACAAAATAGTGTGTGTCTCTTATGTTCCTCAATGCTATAGGCACTCATAGACTCATCGCCACTCTCCCCTGGCAAATGGTTTGGAAGATTGGTCTTTGTTACTGGAACACTTTCACCTGTTGAAAGGTAGACCATTATTATGGCATTGAATTTTGCAAGCCACTTAAAGATTCCTTTTCTGACCTGTAAGCATGCTTTCATTGACAATGCAGGTGCCGCTGACCAGCACGGCATCACATGGCATAATGGTCCCATTGCTGGGGATGACTATTACATCACCAGGCACCAAATCAGTAGACATAACCTCTTCAATATCTGCCACGAGAGAAAAATGCGTGCAAGGCAAAAATTTAGGGACACTTGTGGAAGCTTATTTGTGTTCTATGATAGGTCAAAGCAAAAGAATATGGAGTAAAAATGAATCTAGATATAACATTGTACAAATAAAGTATAAATAATTCAAACAACGGAGGCACGGGGGGAACATGCAAATGCTACAAAGGAATGCCGGAGCCTGGATTTTAACCCACAACCTCTGATTTAATTGGCAGCTGTGCTATCAATGACTGAACATTTTTGCCTATTTTCGAAAACGTTACAGATCAAACCTGAATCAAAAGTAATTCATGGTAAAAAATTATTTCCAGCTCGGTGGTAATCATGAAAATAATCATAACCCGCCAGTGAGGATGAAGAACCTGCTATTGACAGAAGTATAGAAACTAGTAGAACTTTGTGCCACTTAAAACCAAGGAGAAGCGCTCAGTTTCAAAAAGTCTGGTGAGTATAACATCACTCCCTCACATATTATATTGCTTCCAAACAAAATACATTTCGATCCGATTAATCTAAGGAATAATAGATTCAATTGCTGGCATTGGACCGAAACCTCAAATGTCACAATTTTGAGTTTTTTTGTTCCCACAAATCTACATTATTGATCAGTCCAGTGTTATTTTTACAAAGGATTTATCAATATCAAGCGTTGAAAATGGCTTGCTCTCTTTGTCAATGCAAATGGTTGGCTCTTTTTGACGATACAATGTCAATAGTTGAACCAAGTGTGACATTTTGGGGCTCTCCTGAAAAGTGCTGGTGTGAGAGCATATGGGCATTTTGTCCCGGTCATCCGTACGCGGATGTTTATTTTTTGGACGGATGACGAGAGGTTTTTCTAAAAAGGACTGACTAAGAAAGGCCAAAAGTGGGTTTTCGTGTCCGTCCCTTTAATCGTCCATAACCGGGTCAAGTACCACATGTATAGAATTTAAATATTTGCACTTTGATCAGAATGAAATCTTATAACGCTGTTGCGTGTACTGGCCCTTTAACTGAAAGTCCAACTGGGAGCGAGTCTAAACAGAGAAGTCAAAGATTATCTGATGATATTTGGCAAATGAAAAACAAATAAAATTACAAACCGTTATTGTCTCGGCATACAGATACACGTACAATACTGTGAGCTGCCACCATATCGTGAAGCATGACATATTGCTAGAGAATGAAGAGAAGAAAATGTAAGAATTGCACAATACTTCATTAGAACACGCACAAACAACCACAAAAAGTCTAAAACAGAGGGTAAAGGTGAAAAGTACGATGACGACCATCCAACCAATTCACAATGGCCACCACACCCCCGCACATTTGTGGCGATCCTGGGTTCCGGATTTCCCTAATGTTGTTAAGTCATGATTCACTTTATGACTTAAGAAAAAAAATAATTAAATTGCCTATAAAACATGTAAACAAATGTATAAAATTGTTATAAAAAAAGAGAGAGAGAAAGACTCGTGAAAAAGGCTTGGACAAAAATAATGGGGCCATTAGAAAACATCTAATTTGGCCACTGAGGTGAGTCCTCCAATTAGCGTCACAGGTGTCTTCAAACTTGAAATTAGTCGGCAGTCAACCCCTAAAAAGCGTGTTCTGTGCTCCTTCACTAGTCTAGACATGGCATTCTGATTAATATTATGTTTGCAGAATACAAGTTAAACTGAAAAACTCACCTGTTTTTGGCCATTTCAGGGCGCGGCCATGTTGTCACTTCTGGTCGACTGAAAATGACATCAAAGTTGCACAGGGCTCAAGTGATGACCAATCACGACTCACCTGTTTTATGACGCTGAGCCGTGTTGGTGGGTTGTTAGCTGAGCAGTGAGGAACTGTGATGTCATTTTCAGTCGACATAAGTGACAAAAATGGCCACCACCCTGACATGGCTAATAACAAGTGCATTTCACTGGTTAACTCATAATATTAATTAAGAAGAAGCGAAGGACAGAGTTGTCAGCAAACCACAACCCAAAAGCAATTATGATTTTTATAGGATAATTTTTATAGCATTTTTGTCTATTGTGAGTATTACTATTCTTTTTATTTATTTCTTATTTTGTTTCCATTAACAGAGGGCTGACAACAATTTTGTCCATGTGTGTATTTTTTTAAATGTATGTCTCAGGATGTTTCTTACATATTCAAAGTTCCTGTCAGAGCACATTATTACGAAACAGAGCGTTATTAAAATAACAAATGCATGTGACAAAAATTTGAATACCACAACTACAAAAAATATAGCCACACAATATTACCTGTATATTCATCTCTTCAATATAGCAAAGTGCTTTACCTAATGTGTTGCATCTAACAAATAATTATACAAACTGTTACACCCCATATACTGGAAAGTAAATTTTTTGATGCATGTCTAGTACAATAATGTTATTAAATAAAAGGCAAGTCTATCCAGCGATGTTTGTTAAATACATTGCAGTACAGGGGGTTCTGCTCAAACAAATGTGTATAGATGTTCAAGCATGTTTTTTGTTTTTTTTCCCACTGCATGTCCATAACAAAGCCATTATGAACCTGTGACCCACTTTTGGGGTTCACAGCCTACCATCATTTTCTTCTCTATTTGATAAGCATGTTGACAAAGTCCAATATTTCATAACTTGAATTAAGCACATTTGTTGTTCTCAGAGTGAGTTTCACGCAAAGGTTGTACTGTATGTGTCATGGGACTTCCATATGCTTACCTTTTTGATGGTATAGAGAGAGGTAGCTATGGATATTAATGACATGATAACAATGGCAATCGCATAATAGTAATATTCATCGGCACTCCACAATATCACACTGAAGAGTTGGAAGATATAGAAAGGATTCAGGACCTATAAAAGAAGAACGTGACAGAGGTCAGATGGACTAACACAGTAACAAGAGAAGAAAGTTACAGTTGGAATTTGGACATTTTTACAGCTGAAATGTTTTTAAAACATCCTCATGAGTCCCACCTCTTTGATAAGCAGCTTGAAAACAGAAGGCACTTTCACTTCAATTTCATTCAATCCAAAAAACAGCCTCCTAAAATATATGAACAAATGGAAAAAAAATAAGTTCTACCATTCTAATGACTATTAAGTGACAAATATTCAGATAAATCAGTGAAAACACTATGTAGCTGGTGCATAACAGCAATTTATTCATTGGCAATTCTTCTGAACAACATATTGCTGAACAATATGTTGTTCAGAAACACCATCTATTCACAATCGTTGTGGGAAGCAAGTGCAAATTGACGTTAGTATTTGTAGAATATCTAACTAACTTCTTGCTTATATCGCTCACCCACAAGCGAGATATATTTAAATAGACTTGTTTTGTAAACATTGATTGAAAATTAATTGAATAGTATGGGCCTTTGTCCATACCAGCTATACAACAAATTCAGTTTCCAGTATTGCAGTTGATGACAACCCAATCGGGGGTGCTTTGATTTTGGTGGTGAAAAAGGTATTCCGGGGCAATTAATTTTCCTGAGCAAAACATACATAAAGCGAGCACTTTAGTGAAAAATGGAGCATCGTGACAGTATAGGTCCTTTAAGAAGCAAAATGCCAGTGTTGATGATGGGTCAGGAGACGACCGCCAAAAGTAAATCATGTCAACCAGATATTACCTGTACTCTTGGTGATTCCTGGTTAGGCCTTTGCTGTGCTCTGAGTGGATCGTTGCAGCAGTAACATTGAGATCATCCAGCCCACTGTTGGACAAAGTCACAACATGATATAAAATTTAATACATAGTACAGCTTCACGTGAGATCAATTCAAGTATTAACGTTTACTATTTAACAAAGATGCAGATTACATTTTTCACCATTGGTTTACACACAACGTGGTGAAAAACAACCTCAATCAATTTGGGTGATTCCAAAGATGAGGGGGAAAAAAAACATGGAATACTTGCTTCAAAACTTCAAAGTTTTGCGCTCTGTCATTCCAGTAATACTTTGTGCTGTGGAGTGTAAAGTAACGCAACTGAAAGACAGAAAAAGGAGGATTACATTTGCAGCACATGTAACAGCACTTGTGCATTTAAATGTCAGTGTGTTGGATGGGTGATTTTATATCCATGACAATCATGATTGACCATAATTGTATTGGTTACGTGTATGAATGGAGAGCACAGGGAAGAGTAGTGTTCTCCTCACCTTTGTGGGCTGGTATTCCACATATCTTCTGATGAGCTCCCGAGCTGGGATCCCATCAGAAGAGTGGCGTGTGTCTCCATTGGCCATAGATGGGGAGAAAGAGGAGAAGGGACGAGAAGGGGAAGGAGGGGAAGAATGGGAGGTGGTCTGGATCTCCAGGTTGTGGAAGGGGTTGCTTCCTGGGGCGAGAATCACTCGAATCTTAGCCAGGAACCAGCGCCGGAATTCATCCTGGTCAAAAGTACAACTTAAATTGAAAAAATGAGTGGAAACCTAAAGCAAGATGGTAGTCTAGTCGCAATTCCAAGGATAAAATTCCGCAATCTTCATTCCATATCCACACTAATAAAAAGTCTCTGTCCCACAACTGTGTTTTCTAAAATTTCCCGGAAAATGGTGGTCAAGTTATTTTTACATAACACTGCACATGATAAAATTACAGTAGCCCTTTTCTGTGCTAAATTTATGATAGATTTGTTTCAATGTGACATTATCAATGATCCTTTGTATGACTCAGGCAACAAATGCTTTCTAAATGACAACTGCTGTAAATTATTAAATGTTATGTGCTATAGTCGGAGATTTTCTTTAGCTCACTGTAGCCTATTTTTTTTCTCTTTGGGTGTTTATTTGGGTTTGTTTGCCTTTGTCCACCAGGATGATTTTTATTTTTTTTGACAACCTTCCTACTTTTATTTTTTTTACTTGGTCCAGATTTTAGACATTGCTGACTGGGAACAACCAACTTCTTTTGCAATTTTCCGTGATGTTTTACCTTCTTCATAAAATCATAATTTTCTTTTTTGTTTTAATTGACGTTAGGCCACTTGGATGCCGGATGCGAGACGAGAGGTTAGCTTGGAACCAGCTAGCTGGTACGACACAATACAAGAATTTACTGGACAAAATTCATAAAAACACCCTGGATTCTATGAATAAAGTTGTATTGTATTGTATTGTACGCTTGGCCAGGGTACAGAAAGGTCTCCTGAAAGTTGAAGTAAGCCATTTTAAACTAAAAAGGAAAAACAAAGGTTTACACTCCTCTGTTAAACCGCAGATGAACACTGGTTCAATACATAGAAAACATGTTCAAATAAATGAATGAACGTGGCTTTGTAAAGAGTTTTGAACACAGTATACCATAGGTAAAGCGCTATTAAGTGCATTCTATTTACCATCCAACGTTTTAGGTTAATTGGATTTTTCATTTGATGGAATATTGAGATAATAGATGAATGGATGAAGCATTTCGTAAGTATCCCATTTGAGTTCATTTGGTACTCGCTTGTTAACGTGAACACACATGGAAAACGCAGATTTTGAGTGCGAGTCCGAGCCCAAGTGTCTAGAGACCTGCACAATGTTTAATACAAATGGAACCCCACTGGATGGTCCATAACATTTATAAGTATGACATCTCATTTAAACGCCTCACAATGCTAGCTCAACATACTACAAACCGTGGAACGCAGCAACACCACTTCGGCATCACAGGCTGTGGTAGGGATGCAGGTGGCCTTGACGCACCACTCTGGCATCCAGTAGAGCAGCAGGAGTAGGAATCCCCCTGTACAGAGTACCCCAAGACCCACCAGTGCCAGCCGCCAGCGGCACAAACGGTAGCCTTGCAACTCCTTGAAATTTGAAGAAGAAAGGAAGGTATGATGCAAAAACTCAGAAGAATGTGCAAATTTGAGCTTCACACTGCAATTAAGGATGCTCACCATCTCTTCATCTTCACCCTTGTTGAGGACCTTTACTTCTTCCTTCTCCATGATTCAAAGCTGAATGCAGAGAACCCTCCTTTGTCACTACAGAGACATACACCATACAAAAATATGACTTCTGCATTCAAAGTAATAATTTCCAAGAGTAATCATTACAAATAAAGATTGGAATTGTGGACATTACAGTTAACAGCATAACAAATACTTCTCATTAGTATTTCTCTCTAATTTCAGAACATGAAACACTTATGTTATACATACTCATTATAGCATGATTCATTTCAAGTCTTCAATGCCACATATTATTTCAAGGTAAGAGGTATTGATTTTTAACAGATGTAAATACAAGAAGTCCCTGAGTAACGAATATTTAAAGATATAACCGCTGACTGATGTCCATAAATGTCCAATAGACGCAAAACGCCTCAAATGACAATTATGGAATGAAATTTATTTATTTATAGAACGTTTAATAAAAGCGTCAATTCTCAACTTTTATCTCCTTATTAGTAATATTTTTTTTTATCTGAAACTGACCATGGTGATCCCGTACCTTTGGAGGGGACTGTATATAGTCAGTTACTGTTTACAGAGTGAGGTTTTCCATAAACTATAAAGTAAAAATAAAAACTAAAAGCACACCAAGAAATGCACTTTTTCTACCAGGTCTAACATGATGTATGTAAAGGGCAACTGTTGCCTCTCCCACACACAGCTGATCTTATCAACCAAACTATACATGGATGGGCGGTGCAGCATCCAGCGGAATATTTTGCTTTGGACCAAACCCTTCCTAGTATTGGACAATAGCAACTCTCTAGCACGAGCAAAGAAAATACCTTCCCTTAAATCATCTTTGCCATTTAATGATATCTATGGTTTATTCAACACAGCAAAAATAAACATAAAAATTGCATAGAGAGGCTCCGAAAGTACCTCTAGTTACTGCAGTGCAAATTTCACTTATGTTTTGAATTATTATGCGTCAAGGCTGAGTCCTAAATTCTCAAGGACAAAGTGAGCAGTATGTGCAAGAGGTGGAAAACATTATTTCAATTTAAGTCACAATTAAACAATTCATTTTCTTTTAGGTTAATCATGATCTAGTCTGCCATTTTTTTTTAATTTCTTTTTTTTTAAATTTGCTTAATTATGCCCATCTCCAACAGCAGATGTAGAAATATTGTATTGCCTTGAGGGGATGCCTACCTCTTAAAGATCATTTGAAAGTATAGTTGCTCATCAAAATTATCTTTTCTTTACTCCAAATTTGGCAAAAAAATAAATCACATCATTTTTGTTGGGGCAGAGGCTTTTTGGAGTAAAAACAAAAAGCAATAATGCTGCATCCTTTCTTTATAAAGCAACTATGTATTTCGGCTGTTCTTGTCCCTTCTCTAAAACTGGTGCCGACTTCAACTACGCTCAGATTCTTGCTTTGAAATGACAAGATGGTTTTAAAACGTCAATGGATTATACGTGGCAACGCATTTACCCTTCCTGGTTGAAAGGTCAGACTGCAAGACAGTTACTACTGTCAATAAGTTACAAGCTCCTTAGACGCCATTTGAGTGAAAAAAAAACTCTGGCTTTAAATGTGTGATAAGCAAGGGTTGTGTAAGGTAAGTTATTGTCAATAGTTCTGTGCTAGTACCTTGAAGTCAACATGACATTATTTTTACTTATCAAAGAGTAGATAGTGGTACACCACACTTTGGTGTTAACTCTGTTTTCAATTTGAACTCGTTTCCCATGGTGTCAGTATGCATTTACATAAATTCTGACCAGACGTTGACGCCAACATGCCACCTTACACCCAACGCAGAAGTGTTGTGTGCCTGCTGTCCATTTATTGCGCAGTTGTTGCTGGAATTAATGTAATGCTCTCTTCGCCATGGTATGCGCATTATTGCTCCCTGCCTATTCCGATCCAGATCATCCATGAGTGAGATTGCCTGATAATGATTCCGATCACATGCATTAGCTTCACATTTTTAGAATTTAGAACTGCTCATTAACGATTATCTGGATGATCTATTAAATTAATTATTTTTCCAAATAATTGATGGAATTTCTAAATTTCCATCCTTTGATCATACAAAAGCAGGACATTTCAAAGTGACGGTGCAGAAAATGCAACAACATATATTATGATTCAGTTACTGGTTTTGTTATGTGCGGTGTTAAGGAAAGGTGGCGAGACACAACACTGCACACAGACTGCCCTCTAGATAGCTGCAGGCTGCACAAGACGAGCTACTTTTTCATGGAAATCCGCCAATTGCGATAGGTGGCCGATTGATCATAGCGCTGTCATAAGTCACTTTAGTGCCTGATTGTTGGTTAGCGATTCCTTTTTTTTACCACATTCTTTCCGTTCATGTCTTTTATGAAGTTCCAGGTCATCTCAGTTAATGTTTGTGTGCAAAGAGAGATTTAGAAAAGGGTCACATTATTTGATCATTTGGGGACTGATGCATCGGCATTATATATCAGGGTTTCAAACAAAAAATAAATCCTGACAGTATCGGGTGAGATTTTCTTAAATTAATTTTGGGTGGCATTGATTCCAGGTCCTAGATGAATATGTACTTCTCCAACGTTGCATCCTGATGGCCGACGTGTGCAGGTCGTTGATTTACACGTATGAGAAGATGGGATTTGAGTTAAAAGGTGATCGATTTTGGTACTAGATCTGATTATCATTTTTATACAAGTCTAATTTGTGACTCTTTATAGATAGCATAATTCATGAGGTCATTTATCAGTTCAAAGTTTGCTCGCTCCCTATCACAGAACCCAATAAAGTGATGATGGCAATTTAATTGCTTCATAGCCTTAAAAGGTATTGGTTTGTTATCAAAAGATGGATTCATATTTTAGCTTTTATCATCATGTATTTAGATCTTTTTACACACAATTTAAAAGAGAGCACCATCTGTTTGAAAGCAGGCATTTTTCATGTGGAAAAAAGTATTGCGATTACAAAACAAAAGATCAAATCAAACTATAGAACACAGTACTCAAACAATAAATGCGCTCACTTTCAGATTTGGATGTGTGAAGATCAATGAAAAAAGCAACTGATGGCAGACCTGTAAAGACTGCCTAAAAATAAATAAATAAATAAATAAAATCTGGTGTTTGCAGCAAAAAGGCCAGGAGTGACAATCCTACAATTTAATGTTTGCAGAAGACTTCATAAACAAAAGTACAAATGCTACAGCAGAAGAGGCAAACCTCTCATTAAAAAGAAGAACAGGAAGTGAGAGAGTTTTGTGACTAAGTTACAAGTTTACACCTTTGGAACCTGTGTCAAGGTAAATTATGTGCTGGTGTTTTTGTACATACGCTAGGTACATTGGCTGCAACTTGTCCTCCGATGACACAGGTTACTCATAGCATACAATCTTAATTGTAAGCAGCCTTTGTCACCTGGATATGTGGATAGGCTTTCTAATCAAACATTCATATTCACTGGTTAAGTAAACAGGTAGAACTTGAATGATTTGAAATTCAACAGGCTTGTAATGGCAGGAAAAAATCCGGGTGACTCTAAAGCAACTTGGAAATCAAATATAGCAAGGCTTAAAGTATAATTTATAAGACTCAGTGTTTGTGTCGGTTTAAAAGATGAGTGCTAAAGGTATGGGACGCTAAAGAAGGTACCAACCTTCCTGCCTCTACCTAGAGAGCCTAGGACAAACTGCCCCAGGTGGTCTCCTGCAGTTAGCTTGCTCTTCCCACACCAACCTGGAACCCTAAAGGAACAAAAATAGGTCACATAAACATCACATTAAGATATCATCATGAGGAAATTGACAATTGTCAATTATATACTCAGATATCAACACCACAGTGCGGTAGGCTACGGATTTATGGCTCACGGCTATCAATACGTTACACAATACAAGCACGCAATCTCTTCCATGATATGATAATTAAACAAATATCAAAACAAACCCAGGGAAACAAAAGGCAGTTTTAAATGGTGCTAGGTTTTTTTTTATGAAGGAAAAAATAATATGAAATAAAGATTGGCTGGCAGCCAGTTCAGGGTGTACCCCGCCTACTGTTCAATTGCCACTTACTTATTAATAATTACTCAAGAACTCAACTTAATAATTACCATTTCTACCACAACAATGTGCAGTTAATCATCAAGCTGCACCTACAACCTGAAAAAAATACATTTTACCTGATATGGTGTGCATTTTTTGTGCTCTGCTATGTGTCCGCAATAACATACCAAGACACTGGCGAACCAAATACGGGATGGCGTAGCTAACTACATGGCTTCGTGGGCAGGAAAAATGTGACAGTGTTGAGCCACATAGGGTTAGAGGTTTTCATGACCCAGTCCCAACCCTTGACATTTAAGTCACGTATTGATTTGGACGAAATGGCTTATCATAACACCGCTCAGAACTTCAAAAGAAACCAGTTTAAAATCAAATTCGGCATGGCCAATTATGATGTGTGATATTCCGTAAAGATGTGTTGATAAGTAATGAAGTGACACTGTTTTACTGTAATTTGAAGGCACTTTTGGGGGGCTTTGTCACATGCAGCTGCCAAACCCTGGCTTAAAGAAAACAATTTGGCTCAAACTTTGAAGCATATCTTGTTTATGGTTTGGAAAGCATGCTGAAACAAGAAGCCCCTTGTGCAAGATATTGTGGCAGGCAGAGAAATATTTTAATTATCTGAGAATGCGGTGAATTTTATTGGTCACACATAAATACACATGTGCACATATGAATATAGTTATGACCGTGCTATAGTGGGTCAACTTAATCTGAAATAGATCTGTCTTGAATGTAGTTTGATGCTGTACATAGTTTGGAGTTGTTTTAATTCTCTTAATCATATACTTCCATTATACTGTATCTGAAATATTATTATGGATTAAAATGTCATTCAGAATCTTTTTCCCTTGGAAAGAAAAGAAAAAGGAATATCAACAGAACAGTAGAGACTACTGTGTAAAAATGTGCTGATGTTCTTCTCCGTGAATTACACATGACTGTAAAATATTACCAGGTGTGATTGGCTATCAAAAGTTTATGGGAATGATAACCGCTGCAGTATGTCCGGTTAGAACATAGTATTGTCGAGGTGAGCAATGATCAAACATTTTAATCTCTGCAATCTTTCATTTGACTTTTTTTGTCTAGTAGTTACCGCGGGTCCTGAGAAAGGGGTCTAAAACATGCCTAACTAAAATTAAATTAAATTAAAAGGAAATAATTAAATGCACCTCATTGCAAATGATTTGCTCTTGTTTGCGTCTTAAAATGCTCCAAAAGCCACACATTTATAAAGGTAGCGTTTGCAGAGAAAAAAAAATAATAAAAAAAACTTTAGGTCATATATTTTAAAACTGTCTGTATGATAGTAGAATATGATATACATTATCTCTAGGGGAAAAGAAAATAAAAATCACCCCTCTCTGGCCCCATTTTTGCCTTTAATTTCATCATATTATTATTATTTATTTATTAATTCTGAAGGGAGGCACAGTGGGGAACACTGTCGCAAAAGAGTATATTATAGATGCATGGCTGGTTATTTAATTATGGTTCAGCAAAAGTTAAAAAGAGGGAACAGGAACACTCTCTACTTCAAATCAGATGTTAGTTGAGGTGCCGACTGCTAAATACGGCTGCAGCGTGACCGTTCCCATTAAGTCATCAGGTTTGTTTATCGGTTCTCTAATGTTTTTAACGTAACATTTAATTCATAGCAATACTCTATCATGGACAACCCATGACGTGTGCGCGTTACTGAGCTGGCAGCGTTTTCTTGTGCAGAGAAAGTGTGTGTGCGCGTGTGTGTTGAGTGTATTCAAATCTTCCTCGCAAACAAAATCTCATTAAACTTTCTGACCTTTAAAATGAATAGAAGCAGGTCATGTCCAATCTACACACTGTCTGAAAAGGACATTGTCCAGTTTAGTGAAGTTGTTGTCAGGGGGTTGACTCACAGCAGTGGACAGATTAAAAAGTCTAATACTTTTTCGGCAAAATGTAACACTTTTCTGTTCTCTACAGACTTGTCATTATGATACCTCAAATTGTTACGCAGTATCAGTTACGTACCAAAATGATTGTTTCAACAAGTGCTGAGCATTAGTTTGTGTATACTTTATACATAATGACCTCTGCCTTTCTGGCCCGTTCTTAAGCAGAGACACAAAAAGGAAAGGGGGAACAATGAGCCATGACCTAATGACAAAGTCCATAATTCATGGAAGCATTTGGAGGAAAATGCATTTTGTTATCATCAAGCTGGGCACTCAATGTGCTTTCTTTATCACTTCCCCTCCTATTCTTGGGCCATTATAGCAAAGCTTTGCTCCCCCCAAGGGCCAATCATGTCGTTTATCATGACAGGCTGTACCCAAAATCCATGACCACTTACCCTTCCTCTTCTGCTTGATGGACTAAACAAGTCATCCCCTGTCACCCTTGAGCATTTATCGCCTAACTAACAATATTGTGACAGAGCGGGTATTAGCAATCAACCACAATTTATCACAAGTGTATGTGACAAAGGTTTAAAAAAAGGTTTTGCGTCAATGACAACTTACTCATTGTAACTGGAAATGACAAGACAGATGCCAATCATCTTTTGATGTAGCATAGAAGACAATTCATCTTTAATCAACGGGGCTGTGAGAATGCTTGTTTCGGCAGATTCCAGCTCACTGTCGAGCTTGTTTATTTATCTAACCTTGTTAATTTATGTTTTTAGACCTCAGTTGATTTCTTTTGTGTTCTAAACAGGGATACATGGTTTAGGCAGGCTCAGAGCTATTGCTCTTCTATTTGAATAAAGAAAATGTTATCTTGATCTTGAGCCTCAGACATATTTAATATTCTTCTTTCCGCTCCATGCCTAAATAGATTAATAAAGTGCCTGTCACATGATTCCAACTGGTAGGCAACCACTTAGTGGGTCAATCAAATACAGTTAACATTTAATGTACCCTGGCAGTACTGATCCATGAAACATTTTGACTTGGGTGGGATTTGTGAATGGAAGAATCCAAGATGCAGGCAGAGGAAAAACAACCTGCAATTTTGGAAGGTAAAACCTGGGAAAATGGAGTAATCCTACAGATCTTACATTTAAATCCAATCACATGCTCCTGTAATAGCAGTACTTATTTTACAAGATTAAATTAGTGGCCTAAGGTACTATCAAAAATTGAGTTACATCTCGAGCTGACAATTTGGAAAATTATGCCTTCATCTTTGCAGGTTTTGTAAAGGATTCTTCAAGTTAAATGGAAGACTTTTAGACCTATTTAAGATCATTAAAAAATAAAGTTAAAATAGTTATTTCATGTCATATTAACAAAGAAAAACAAAACTTGTTACATTTTGTTAATTCATTTCCTAAATGGGAATACGGTATCTGGAATATGTACAGGATGTAAGAATACAGCATAATGAGTAGGCCACTCGAGCGAGTGTTTGACTAACACTAAAATTGTTGGGGGTTTTTTAACATAGGATTTTACATTAATTCGTTATTCCATGCTGGCAACATGGAGAGTACAGAGACTGCACGAGAGGGTGACATTTTTTCCTGGATTGGGAGTCAACTTTGTCTCTAATCACGAATTGGGACGGTACAAGATAGGACCGGATTATTTTTTTTAAACAACGGTCTGGGACCGCGACCCAATGAGGCCTGAGCACACAATGTATTGCTCCCAGTAAATTCTGCAGTACTTGGTAGTCTCAAACTTCACCAAGAGTGGGTGCTAACACGCGCCGTGAAATTCTTAGGCAGACAGCTCAAGAAAGTCACACGCGAACAGATCTATGGAACCGATGACGCAGTGCCATCTGTGCTCACAAATTGCGGAAATTACGAACAAATTACGGATAAAATCAAGCGCCAATGGCGCCTCATGAGCGCTGTGCTTAAGTATTTTGAACATTTGTATTGAAATGTAGAGCAATAAAATACATTTTGAAAAAATATGCAAGTTTAAACAACTCGGGTTGTTATAAAAACACTTCAAACAACAGATACAACCACATCCTATCGGTAGTTAATTGAAATCTCATTTATCGCCTTCACAATGTCCTCTTTCACCAATTCTACATTTTTTTAGAATTATCGATTATTGTTGACTAGGTATTATTAATTTATTTTAATACATTTTACCTAGCGTTGTCCCGCTTGACATTGCATATTGGGACCTATCATGTGATATTCAGTTAATATCAGCTAAAGTAACACCTAAAACCCTGATCAGAACATCCTTCATGACAATCATTAGAGAGAGAGAGCGAGAGAGAGAGAGAAGCACACATGAGAGAACTCAATTTTCAGGTCATAAGCAGACACTTATTTTTTGTTGAATTAAAAAAAAAAAACTGAAACAATAACATTGTAAACATATAAACAGATCGTATGGGGAGCCTCAGTATCTGTATCGTATCGGCCGATCTCACTCATGGTTAATCAGTATCAGAATCAGCAGTATAAAACCCTGATCGGAATATCAACATATTGGTGAACATTATTATTTGTTAGCGTGTTTATCATTGTCCAACATTTTCCTGAAACAATCAAACAAAAATTGGGAACTTGGGAATTGGGCAATAGAGGAGTAAATCGATTAAATCAATGGGATAATCGACTCCAAAACGATTTTTGAGTGGCAGCCTGAGTCATGAGCTTATTTTTGTTTTTGTTTTTGTGTTTTAAGAGAACCTCTCTATAGTCGAGGTTCCCCGACAGGCAGTTCCATAAACGGGAGCCGGAAAACTCAAAAGACGTCCTGACTTTTGAGATGACTGAAAGACCAGAGTACGAGAACATGAGAGCTTGCAAGGTTCATATACTCAAAGGTCGATACAGCAGAATGAGTTGAGTTTTTCCCTTCTACGGTATAAAATGAATACAAGTTCTAAACATTCAAAAAAAGAAATCCTATATGCATTCAGTCCAGTCTATCTTAGTGAAATGCCATGACAAAAAGACTTATTTATTCCAATGGTAAAGGGAAAAATGAGCATTGAACATCCTCTGTTTATTTAAGCCATTTTACTATCCACTATGTTCATAGTAGCTTCTCTCTTCTATATCTGTACAGCCAAAGTAGAGACAGACACAGGTGAGGTCAAGCTAACGCTTTACCAACAGTCAGGTTAAAAAAAAAAAGTAGAAATAACTAACCACAAGTGTGACCATATTAATGATAGTGGGCTGTGAAAAAAATGGGCTTCACTTTCGTGTCTGTTACATAGGTTTATGTGAGTTCACCAGGAATTTTACAAGATGCGGTGAAATTGCAGAAATAGGATGAACATATACGCCCAGAAGCAGCAGTTTAAACATTAAAAAATATCTATCCTATATTCCCTTGGTAAGAAAAATCCAATGTTGCCATGGCTCTTTGCCCCATTTTAATTACTGAAAAGTGCATATTATAGTCAGCACTGTACACATAAAGCAGGGATGGGAAATTAATTTTGCAAAGATTTCATATGGAAAACTGGAACGCTTGCTGGTGCACCATATCATAGCATTATCGAGCCAAATCTTCTTGGCCGTCTTCACTCCAACACAAAATAAAGAACGTTGCGAACATTAGGACCACTGTTGTCATCTTTGCTAGTGTCTTTTTTGGAAAACTAGTTGATAGAATGAAAGGAGGGGGGGAAGGCAAGTAAGTCGAATAAGTCCACACAAAACTTTGACCCGAAGCTTCACCAACACCAAGTTACGGCAACCAAAGAGACAGATGCCTTTGCCTTCTGACACTATTGGTGTAAAGAGAAAGACTGCAGTAAAGTAATGAAATAAGTCAGTTTGCCTTTTTCCCTCTGTCAGTGGTCATCACTGGCACTGGGCGATATGACAATATATCGCAAAGACGATGGTTTCTACCATCACTAATGCTTGGTACACCACAATGTGTGAGTGCTTTTTTTCCCCAAAATTGATTTGTGTATAAGTGATGAGGTTAAGTGATACGCAACACCAGCCCTCGATGTATATACATTAAAACAGCTGCTTCTTGTATGCTTTTTAAGAGATTTAGTAGATACGACTAGGGCTGTACCAAACGAGTATATTTTTCTTCCGATTAGCCTATCGACTAATCGCGATTAGTCTAAAAAAATAATTTTTAAACAAATTTTTCAAATAATGCAGCAATTTAGTTTGGCATTGACAATTATTAATTCACAAAAACACCTGAACATTTATTTAAATTCTTTTTTTAGTAAATCAAAAAGAAATTGGAAATTGAATGAACGGTCACATCTCTTTTAAGCAAGCATCATGATGTGTGAACATGAATGATGTATTTCTCTGTCAATGCATTACAGTGAAACAATGTGTGAGCACATGTTCAGCAGCCCACGTCAAAGAATTAACAAGAATAAATAACTAAAAAATAAATAACTTTTAAATAAACAAAAACAAATGAGGTTAAAACTAAAGACCTGTGCAAGTGAATACAAACAGAACTGTTTTCTAGCTCTAGCTTTTTGCTCACTATCGTTTTCGAGCAGTACACCAGAGGGGACGTCGCTTAAGGTGTTCGTTCATCGCTGATTTACAAAGGTTACAGACAACCTACTCGTTGGACTGTGTTGAAATATGTCCATACTTTGGACTTTCTTATCCGCTTTTTTAGCTGCTTCGGGGTGCTGCTCTCCTGTTCCTCGCCTGGAACGCTCGGATCCAGCGCCTCCGCCATTTATCCTGTTCTCCTCTCTTTTCTGCTGCGCGCACTTGTTTACAGCTGAAGGTATGCACGTGTGGATGTATATACATCAACGACTCTCGACGGTATGTTGTGCGAACTAACATAATTACGTTATCGACACGTGACGTCGACATGTATATATCAATGCGTCTGTTTGTGTATCTGCATATTTATATGTTGTTACTTGCATTTGATTGTCTATCTTTTTATCTCTACCTGGACCTCAAGCCTGTCGCTGAAGATGATACATACATCCTTTGACTGCATAGTTGAAGATCTGACCTTCAAATGTTGACATTCGCTGAAACTTAACAGCTAATTAAACACTTTGCATAATGTCAGATTCTTTTACCGCCTCCCTCGCAGTCAAAAGTGCACACGATATTTTTTAATTTTATTATATGATTTGTACAACTCAATGTATTGGGGAAAAAAAGCCAGCCTTGTAAACCAAATGTCTGTATAGCTTCTTTATACATGTGATGTTATACTTATGGCATGTCTCCACTTTGACCTTGCACAGCCTGACATTCCATGATTTGTTCAGCTGCTACATGACATTACAACTACATTGTATAATATTTTACCCAGTGTAAAAAGTCAACTTGTGCATGGCCTGTCTCATATTTGTTTTATTGTTCAGTACTTTTCTTTTATTGTCATTCCACACAGTTTTGTTCTTTGCTTTGTATTTATCTGTTCGTATTTTACACTCTGTTGGACAGAAAAGTAATACGTTAATTGGACAGGGGAAATGACTCCACTACTATTATTAGGAATGTGACAAGCCAATATGGAATTTTATTTAAAAAAAAAATCAAAACCAAACTAGAATGGCATGAACACTTCAAACACATCTAATCATCGCCTGTATAACGAATAAATTTGCACAAAAAAAAAACAACAACAACAACAACAACAGATTACTTCAGTACATGTACAGCACATATCCTCCTGCCCACACAGGCCTTCTCACAAATATGTTAAATTTGTGCAATTCAGGTTGAGTTTTGAGCGCAAGTCCTGTCGTTTGAAACGTAACAGTAATTTTGAAATGTCAATTTAAAGAATCACTCTGACTTTTTGGATCATACGAGTTTCTTTGTGTTTTTTTTTAAATAAAATTAATCAGCCAACCAGAGAAAGGCTTCTCAGGGTACCAAACAAAACAAAAGAGTCAAGGAGAGTTGTTTAGAAATAATCCACAATTTGAAGGTGTTTTTAGACTAGATTTTCTCTAAGTTATTTCTCAAGGAACCCATCATCCGATTTTCAAAATTCTTAGTGGTCATAATCAGGTTGAATTGGCCATTCCAACAACACACAGCATTGACTATGTGTTATTATAGCATAACTGACAGTCATTTCACGTTCTACGGTTATAAAAAAAAATATTGCCCAGTTCATTTTTTAGCATTTGTTTTGGATTCTTCAAGTGTGATAATTCAAACTTTGTGGCATTGCATAACCTAGAAGCTGGACAACCGAGATAAGGAAAAAAAAACACTTTTAAAATCAAGCACATTTGGCTATTTTAATATTGCGACCGTAACTTGAAAATGATTTGGGTGAATAACACTACTTGCCTAAGAATATAATAAACACTTTGAATTCTGAATTTACTTGATAAGCTAGATAGATACACTATTGATTCCCTGAGAGAAGTTAGATCAAGATTAGTAAACAATGAATGTTTAATTTTTTGGGATGATAGTGAACCCTGGGAAACCTGAGTTTGCTTTGGTTAACCAAGTGAAGTTGTCACGTTGCAGACGTTCCAAACAGCAAGAAGAACCAAACCACAAACAAGTATCAGACAAGCAGAAGAGGCTTTTAACATGAGGGTGGGGGGGTCACACTGCGAGATGTTAGCGAGCTAGCTGGCTAACGTTGGCGAAGAGAAGTCAGAACGTTGACCCGCCACCCAAATCCGCATCCACACTAAACCGTGTACCATGTCGAGACCTTAAATGCTGCCTCTAGGCTGCGTGTAGTGCTTCAGTAGCCTCATGCCGCTGCCATGCCTTCAACGAGGAGCTCTGACTGGCGACAGCTAGCTCTTTTTAGCGTTGAGAAAACGCCAAATCGCGAGTGGCACACATGTGTGAAGAATGACAGCGCTCTCGCTCACACTCACCCAGAACCTCCGGGACAAGCTGAAGATCACCTTCGAGTCATCGTGTGGTAAGAGCAGCTGTTATCTTGGGAGGAACGTCGTTGAACAAGAGATGCGCCTCTGTGCCAGAAAAATGTTGAGTGGACACAATGCCAGTGGAGAAGTGGTGCTGTGTTGACAGCTCAGCTCGGCTCGTCTCGGCGAGACACTCCACTTTTGCGCCCAGTCAACTGGCCTGAACCGGCTGTGCGCGTCGAGCGACAGGACGTGACGTCTGTTACGTCACAGGACACATACGCAAGCAACCTGCGTCCGAATTTGCATATTATGAAAATGGTTTTATTATTATTATTATGAAGTGAATTCTGAAGGCCATCCCACACTTTTTACAAAAAAAAAGCCCACGTTCAAAATAGAATTCCCACGTATAAATTCATCAATCAATAGATCAACTGCGGTTGGGTTTATCTCTCTACTTTGGTGCGCGTTTACGTCAGTAGCTGTTGTCATGTGTACTGCAGGGAGTAAATGTAAAAAGTTGTCTGAAAAACGTTTTTAGCTTTTTTGGGGCGAACTTGTTGTAGACATCAAATTCAAAATGAGAGTATATTGGGGGGGAACAACAACTAATGTTTATCATTTGAACTAGTGCTGTTACTATTGAATATTTTTTTTGAATCCCTATCCATTATGTCCTCAATTAATAATCCGATAAAATGTTATTTTTCATTAAAGTGTATTACAAAACAATTTTTACACGACTTTATTTGGTATCACCATTGATTCAGTTAATAATTCGGTCATTGTTTTCCAAAGTGAAAGTTGATGTTTGCAAATGTCTTATTTTGATTAATCACAAAAGTAAATCAATCCGCTTTCATGAAGGACAACCGAAATCAGAATAATTACCAAAATCAGAAGATTTGGACAATTTTGATTCAATCATTGGCTCTAAATGATTACTCAATTATTAAAATAGTTGATTAATTCAGTAAGCAATTAGTTGTCAATTAATTGAATAATGTTGATAACTTTTCTTTGAACACTAAATATCTCGTCTTTGAACATAACGTCCCTGGAAACCTGGAACTGTTTAACCCAATGGCATTTCCAAACAATTCTAGATTAGACCAACACTTTGTTAGTGTTTAAATTGTTTACAGATAGTTAATAAAGGATTGACCTTTAGTTCCTGGTATATTCTCATGCTTGGCAACTACTCAGCATTTCTTTCTTCTAAAGCGATTGCAAAATTTGCAGAATAGACAAAAAAGCAAAAAAGTCCTGCGGGCTCAGACAATATGGCGTCGACCGTGCCTTCTGCAAGTAAGGCAATCGCTGACGTACGGGCCAAGAAAAACACAAAGGGCCTTTGCAAACTGTTGCTTGATGTCCTAATCCATGCCCCTCATCCCTTCTGCAAACAAGATTCCATCTTTTTATTTGGGACACAGTTTGTTTTTCTTTGACACCCGACACTAAAGAGGACAGAGGAGGCCCAGAGATAGATATGCTAAGTCAGCATTTATGATGACATCAGTCTGCGTCAACTGAATACAAACACGTACAAAACTGGCCTAAGCACAAGAAGCCAACCCAATCAAGCGTCCCTTTAAGAGTGGGAAAGGAAAACAAATTATGGTTAAACATGAAGAAACAACTTAATTAATGTGGTTACATTTTGGGGAGTAAAACAACTTTTCTTAGGTTATGTTTGCATTTAGATGTAAGAGAGACACAATCCTAAATCAATTCTTTGTAAGCAATTAATGACGTATTTTTCATTTTGCTTACTTGTTCACACGGGTTTTGTAAAAAAAATTTTTTTTTCTTGTTTTCCCAAAACATTGAAAAATGATTTGGGCAATGTGATCTACTTTGTAGAAGTCCGTCAGCCACGCCCAAATTTGCAAAAATACAATTATATAATATTTTCTATTAATGCTCAAAACAGAAACTGCGTGATCGTACCTAATTCATTTTGCTTTCCAACAGTCATTCAAGAAAACATAACAGGGAGGAGTACAAATGTGTTTCATAAAATTTATCTAATCATTGTATTGTTCTCTAATCAAACTTCAGGGAACTGGTCATTTAAAAATGTGATTGCACACTGCTGGTGTCATGACATAAGGTTTTAGAGGAGGCAGATGATGGATTTTGCTTCTTATCTAGACCAGTCTCTCATCACATTTTACAGTCTTGGGAGCGTAGACAGACCATCCACTAGGGATGAAACATATTATACTATAACATAAAGGAATTAAGATAGCTTTGATCTGTAGTAGTGAATTATTTTATTCCTCTACAATTCCAACAAATCAGAAAGTAGGCTGAGAGTTCACCTAGAAAAAAATTACAAATACAAGAAACGTATCAACTCTATATCCCTCAGTGTGTGTGTGTTTGTCTATGTGTGCCCTGCGATTGGCTGGCAACCAGTTCAGGGTGTACTCCGCCTACTGCCCGAAGATTGCTGGGATAGGCTCCAGCACCGTCTGCGAACCTTGTGAGGAGAAGCGGTACAGATAATGGATGGATCTCTGACTATGCCTATGTTCGCTGAAAACACTTAATTTGAAAAATAAATGCTGCTGTACTTCCGCTCATCGAGTTATGCCATTGCCACACATACCCTGTTGGCGTCATTATTAAGTGTTTTCAGCGAACGTAAGCATAGTCAGATATACAAATATTTGAATGTATGGTTTTAAGGCCTAGTCATGTATGTCCGCACAATACTTGTTGGTCAACCGTGTGAAACCCATTTTTTGAGACCGTGCAGATTGAATGTATGCAAGTATGTCAACCAAGCATGCACAAAGCGACAAAAAATAATGGAATGCCGTCATTACCTCGCGCTTGTGCAAGAAGCTCTGCCGATATCTCCATCTTGATCATTTAAAGGAATATTAAAAGAGCCACAAGGCACATAACTTCCACATGAACTCCCCCAAACATTAAAACAAACACTGGAGCTTTGTTTGGTTTAACTTTTAAATGTACCAAAGTGCGTGCGAGGAACACATACTGGTGTGAAACCAAAAGGAACCACAAGTGGAACCAAGTATGCATTTCCAGTCCATGTGCAAGTCTAAAGCAGCAAGGTTCATTTTCGTGGTGAAGACAAAGCTAGCAAGCTTTTGGCACGTTGCAATCGTGCAATGGTGGAAGGGCGACTTTTGCCAGGCTCCAAGGTGTGTCACTAGACACCATTTTGGCAACATGCCTGGGCCCCTCGCCCTCACTCAAAATACATTGATTGCAGTTAATGGCTGGATTCTAATTGATGTCAAATATGGCTGCAATGTACAGTCAGGACTGCGGAAAATATTATCGGTTCCCCCCCTAACGCACTCTAGAGGACTCATTTTTCAGGATTAGTTTTTTTTACTATGGTCCGGGACTGTGATGGGATTTTTTTTCTGAGAGTGGGATGGTATGGGGGTGAAAACACATTTCACAGCCTCTAATGCAGAATTATTTGTCATATACTGTGATTTAGTCAGTAGAGTCTATTGCAAGCAGTTACCAAACATCTTTGTTGAGCGACTGTATCCATATTTTATTCAAGAAAAATCTTGCGACACAAACTAAACCTTAAATTAAGCTATATCCACTAAAATAAAGATTGTATCTCAATTTATTCATGAGGTGTAAAATCTGTGCTCGCTTAGTTTAACCCAAAGCTACTGTTTTTTTCAATATCAACTGTTGGATACACAAATGGTTATACATGCTGCCATCTAGCGGAAGAGATTTTAACTAATACATCACTGGCATAGCTCGATAGATAGAATTACTACATGACCCTGGGATTGGAAAAAATTCTGTCGAGTTAGATTTATATGCAGATTGAAACTGACATTGGCTGGCCAATTTCAAAATTGCAGTCAGTTTTTTTTCAGTAGTATGTCAAGTTGTTTTTTTTCTCTACAGTTTACCGTCCAGATGATCTTAATTCCACCGATTAGCTCTAGTAAGACTGTATGTAATGAGAAGAGCTGATTACGATTGGACTCATTTTACAGCTACATGACAACTTGTTTGTGCATTCAGAATTGCAATAGTGCAGTGAGGTGTGTGCTGCTCCCAATAGGACCGTACTATCAATATCTGCAAACAGAAATCTATAATAATAGGAATTAAAAGGATTAGTGGTGGGTTTTTTGCTTAACCTTGTAACTATTGACATACCTTTCTAAGTTCTAATTGTCAGGTTTTTTTTTACAGTTTCCAAAGATTGTGATTATTACAACTTTGTGTCTTATGTGTCTACATATTTACTATTTTTTTTAAGAAAACATGAATCCTACAGCTCAAAACTTGACATGGTAGAGAAAAACTGATTATTTTTATTTTCTGCGCCCAAAAATTTGTCGAAAACCAAACTCAACAAAACTAGTGTTCCCCAGTGTCATTTGTCGGAAAATAACCTTTGAACCAATGTGATGAAACTAGATGGTTTCCGGGGCGGCACGGTGGGCGACTGGTTAGCACGATGGCCTCACAGTGATAGACAGCATCGGGCGTGGGTTCGATCCCGGCTCCGGCCATCCTGTGTGGAGTTTGCATATTCTCCCCGTGCTTGCGTGGGTTTCCTCCGGGTACTCCGGTTTCCTCCCACATTCCAAAAACATGCATGGCAGGCCGATTGAACACTCTAAATTGCCCCTAGGTATGAGTGTGAGCGTGGATGGTTGTTTGTCTTTGTGTGCCCTGCAACTGGCTGGCAACCAGTTCAGGGTGTCCCCCGCCTACTGCCCAAAGATAGCTGAGATAGGCTCCAGCACCCCCCTCGACCCTAGTGAGGAGAAGCGGTACAGAAGATGGATGGATGGATAGATAGTTTCCCACTGCACAGCTGATGAGCTCTCAGAACATTGTGTTGTGGCATGGTGGTTGGGAATCACTGGCAAAGAGTGACTTGCAAAATACAGGATGTAACTCGATCTAAACATGCACCAAGGGAGACATCTTATAACAGAAAAAAAATACAAATAAGAGTATTCAAGCCTTTTAATGCACATTTTAATTTAATCACAAATTTATACAGAAAATATGGAATATAATCCAAACAGCTGCATAGGAATGGGATTTTTTTAAATCATTTTGAGTGGCTGACAGCCTCATTCAAGGACACACCATTTTGAGGGGGTATATACGAGGCATAGGTGCGTATGTTAAACGGTTTCGGGTTGCTTGGCCACTCTTGCAAGGGGAACGCCTCTCCATTTTGTGGTTTTGAGTTTGGTTCACTCCATTGAGCATTTCCCTCTTCAAAATCCCACTAGAAAAGAAGGAGAGATATAAGATATAATCATGGAAAATTAGATCAGAATAATGTACTAAGTTATGAACTCAGCCTTTTTCATTACATTAATTGAATAAAGTGACTGACTGTAAAACAAATAAATCTGGATCAGCACATTTATCTAGATCGTGGCCTAAAATTTAGTGCCGCTATTCTTGATTCAAGCGCTACATATACGCAGTTTCATTCAAAACAGTTGTGCAGTTTTGTGCATCATTCCATCAACTAAGGAAACAACTAATCAACTGCAATTCCACCTTATCAGACTGATTCTTTACAAACATGATCCTGCTCATTGTAGTCACACAATGAAACACCACGGCAGCTTCCATGATTACAACATTGAGAGACAGTCATGGAATTTTAGAGTTTCAGATCAGCCCATAATGATCATATACTTAAATATAAATTCTTCATTAACCACGACATACAATAAATAATATGCTAAAAGCATAAGCTACCTTTTCCACATAAAAAAAATGAACTAAAATACAAAAAGGCACAACAATCATTCATTAGACGCGAGCATATCTGTGCATGAGTGGTTCGCAAATACCGTACAGCTGTTAGTTTAAAAGTGTTAAACTTGAGAGTGCTATAAGGACACTTCCTGCTGTCACAATAAATATTAACTCTAGTTGGCATTTACTGTATTTTTCGGACTATGTTGCAGTTTTCTCCATTATTCCATAATCTGGTTGATTTTTTTTTTTTTCCCCACTACCGCCACCTTCCACCAGCGCTAATCCACTTCTAGTATTTCCCAACACCCAAAAGACAGTGGAAGAAATGCAGGTAGAAGAATGAAATTCATAGGCTGTGTCCTCCAAGGTGCTTTACAGGCTGGGTTCTTCAAAGGTTCCTTCTCATCTCAGCCTCCATGGACTGCATAAACCGTAATTTGGACAGGCCAAGAGACTCTCACATGACTGTCTTCTGTACCACCTCAAGATGTAGAAGAGATGAAGTGTTGAAGATCAGCGTAGAAGAAAAGCGAAGCAACAAAGTGTGCTCCAATGCAGCCTTCACTCAGGGCCCCATCTTCATGGAAACGAAGGCCAAATTTGAAGGCAAGATTCAAAGTCGCGTGAAATTTGGAGACCGTTGTGCAGTCGAGGCGCACCGAACGTTAAGTCGTGGCCATCAAATTCAGGCTTTGGAGGATGCAGCTGGTGAATTTGGACACAGCAAGAGTCATGCATCACAGCTGGGGCCTATTTATTGCATGCTAAACGAGGTGGGGGTTATAAACCAGAAGTATATGCCAACCACCAAAAAAAAAAAAAAAAAAAAAAAAAAAAAAAAAAAAGGAGATGATTTGTCGTCATGGCAACTAATGTGTGACGTAACTCTGCTGCCGCCACTAGTAAGTAATGTCCACCCCAACAAGGATTTCTTATTTACAGCAGCAAAAGGCGCAGTAATACCCAAACAGGATTCAACTTCTGGCCACAATGCAACATGAGATTCTAGTTTAAGTAAGTCATTTTAAACTAAAAATAAAAATGTTTCTGCAGTTAGATGAGGAACTTTCAAATAAAACTAGAACTCAATTCTTCTGTCAACACAAAATGCGATTTACCCTGGCACTACTTTGAGTGCGTATATTCGGAAAGGCAAAGCTCAATCGCCTCCCATGAATTTCTGAATGCGGTGTTATCAGCAGCTCGTCCTTGATGCGTTTTTTTGCCTTCTACTGGCTGACACTGGTAAATACTTTCCCCCAAGAAAATGTGATTTACACTTCAGAGCATCTTATGTTTTGTTTTTTCTTCATGGTATAGTGCATACATATTGTCGCTGTCCAGTGGTATGTCCATTTTTAATTTTTTTTACGTGAATGCGTCACAGACATCCCTTTAATGTGAACATTTTCAAAATGAACAAAACAGGACATACTCGTTTTTCACAGGACAGTGATGAATATATATGTATATGAATAAATAAAAGTGTAACTTATAGTCCAAAAAATAATTTATTTTGTCATACAAACTCAATGACTTAGCAGGGAAAAAAAATCTCCAAAATTAGATTGCTGGTCCCCTATGGGAAGAGGCAAACATTTTTCTATGCAGACGGGCCCTGCCCAGCATAGAGCTTTAATCAACAATCTGTCAGAGGAGAACAATTGGCAATTGGGCAGCACGTAGCATAACACCTCAAAACTTTCCCGGGCTCAAGTCTATTCTCCGTTTCATCATGATGGAGAAACTGCACTCAGCACAATACTGGCTCATTCTTTGCAACCGTCTACCCAATTTACTGGCAGAACTGAGTCTGAGGTACAGAATTAGCAACGCGTTGAGAAGTCACAAATGGAACTTTTCCAGAGTATTGTTGCATTTGCATTTTAGTGGGCTAACAGCAAGGTTTCATATGGAGGATTCCTCATAAAAAGGGTTTCATTGACATTCTATTCATTGGTGAGTCATGTCACAGAATCAGGCGACACGTCCAAAAACAGACTTCAATACAATATTTGTTTGGGAACAGAGGTTAGTTGTGTCAAAAATTCTGTAAAGATATATAACCATTTACTTTATGGTCCTCCGTGTTGATAAAACTTATCAGAAAAATTTGTTTTTGCCAGTTAAGTGGGACATAACGTCAAATAAGGATGGCCGAGTGGTCTAAGGCGCCGCGTTCAGGACCCAGTCTCCCCAGGAGGCCTGGGTTCGAATCTCGAATTTCCCCATTGTGGGACTAATAAAGGGAATATTATTATTATTATTATTATTATTATAAAATCCATTACATGAAGCTTCCTGACTTTCTCTTTGTTCATATACATATATAAAAACCTTTACAAGTTGTAAATATTAAGTGTATTTTTTTAATTAACCACTGTAAAACTGTAATAACCTAATCAGTCATAACTCTTATAATGAACCAAAAACAAACATGAGTTGAGTCATAGATATGTGCGAGATCAGATTTTGCTTTTTCACGTTCTTAATTATCACACGGCAAGAAGCCCTTGACATTACTTCTGTGGTATGTGTAGAATAAAACTTCGACTACTATTCTCTTGGGGCAAACTAAGATCTTCTTTCCAGAGGTTCTTTTATAATTAGTAGCACCAAAAAAGAAAAACAAAAAATCAAAGAAAAAAAACCAAAACAAATGCAGAGTTATCATCAGATACTTGCTCAACTGAGGCCAAATGTGATACACAGAGCTTTTGTGTAGCATCATCCAAGACGGTGGTTAGTAATTTAGAAGTGTTTCCACATCAAAGAAAGTTGGTCGAACTACCATTAACTAGTGGTTCCACGATATCAGGTGTGCAAAGCTTGCCGCTTATGTTCATCAAAATCATCACCCACAGTTTTATTTAATGTTACACGCATTCTAGGTTCTTGGTGTTGCATCTTATTAAACTTGATGACAGCTTGTCTTGTGAAAAGGACCTCTAATAACTGGTTCGCTCATTTCCCCAACAGTCATGTGACATTCTGAAAGTTACTTTCTGACTCATTGCAAAGCAGTTAGTTACACAATAATCCACAAAGTTACATCATCTAAGGAAATCTAATTCAAGAACTTGGTTTGACGCTGTAATATTTTTTACCATTATTGTAGTTTGCTCTGGTGTACAACTGTGCTATAACACACGATTACCAAAATCAAAAACATCATTTAGTCCTTTTAAACTGCATTTACTTATACATCTGTGGGTGTAAGCTTTTAGAGTAGTCAGGCACCATCTAGTGGCTTTTCCTGGGTAGTACACAAAATAGCTTGAGAATGTTTGCATTGCATTGTACTTGTATCTACTGTGATAAATATTTTATTAATGATTATCCCAAGTACCTGTAATATTACTTAATCATTCCTACCCACCTCTAGATCAGAATTGACAATTGAAGAGTCACATGATGTATCACAACCATCAACTCGTACCATTGGGCCTGTCCTGTTCAGAACCTTGTTGTCCACTACTTTCCCACACACTGCCGCCTCTTTGGGGTACATCTGTCAATATAGTATGACATACATTACATCTACTTTACACACAGAAGGAGCAGCATTTACAGTATTCAGGGAGTGGACATGAGATGGTGTTATTTTTATACACAGGGCACAGCGTATGGTGTGTAAGCAACAAAATTGCTTACTTGTTTTGTGGTGTCAATACTGACGTCCATATAGCGGCCCATCTCGGTCAAATTGAAATGTTTGCCCTTTAAAGAAAGAGGTTCCAATAGCATAATGGTCTTACTAAAAAGTAACACATATATATATAAAAAAAAAGGGTTGATTTCGGACATGGATGTGGAAAAGGACCTACAATGACGGACCAACATGAAGAAAAAAGGACCTACCTGTTTTCCATGATGCTTTGTGGCAATGTTGTCTTTGGTTGAGTCACCCAGGAGGCTCTCCATTTCTGGAGAAAAGCTCAGAAGATGCTGCCTGGTTCCCATGTGACACCAGTGGAGGATTATAGTCTGGCATGTGTGTCAAAGGTCAAAGCATCATCACGAGCTTTCAAATAAATAGTCTGTGCTTTTCTTCACAGTTTAGATTTGTAGAATTATTCTTATTGGGATACAAGAAGATCCAGCGAGGCACCACAGACTGCAGACAGCAGCCAAGGCATGACCCTGAGGAGGAAGCTGACCCGAGTGTCGTAGTGAAGTATGGCAGTAGCATAAAGGGCAGCAGCCAACAAGCACAGCACTCCAGAGAAAATGTGAGATCTTGACAGCGCCTTCCCTCTGTGCTGCATGTGGAGGACAAAAAAAAAGCTCTTTAGTTGAAAGCTATTTGCTGACTGGTGACAAGAACTAGTTTAATACAAAATATGATCACTTACAACTCTGTGAAGTGTGGGGAACTTGGAGGTAGCTGTGATAGCAAAAGACACCAGGCCAAGGGTGTAACCCAAAATTTCAGTGTTGTCCTCGTACAATATCCAGGTGTTAGAAAAGAAAGTAAAGACACAGTTGAGCCTTCAAACTGAAATGCTGCTGATGTTGCATAATTTGAAATTCAAAAACTGTACGCATCAAAAGTTTCGGGAAAAATGTGAATGTGCAAAAAAATGTCATGAAGGTTCATGAAAATCTTTCAAGACTTCACCTCAGTGAGCAACAATTAACTTGAGTATAACAAATCTAAAACATCTTTCCCGTTATGTAAATGATTGGAAAAGCCATGAATACGTTCGAGGCCCACCTCCCAATAAAAAAATTGTAATGTCCTTTTTATGTGAAAATTAGTTGTGCTTTATAGAAATCTACAGTAATGACATTATTAACAATTTAGAACAATTCAGGATGGGTTTGGTTCAAGCATGCCCGCAACACTAGTAAAGATAAGATGATCGGTAAATTAATAAATTTAACCAAGTAAACCATTTTTTCCCCACACTTTCTCCTTCAATTGAGCTTCTCATTCTGACGTGCATACCTTGGCCACCTAGTGGAAGCATAAGGCTCCGACATATGGATATTCTGTATTGGGGGCTCAGCTCCTCTTGGTGACAGTAGTATAGTTCACAGCAAATAAAGACTCTCTGCCTATGAATATCGTTTTCAACGTGTTGCAGCACCGTTTGGGTTCAGATGTCAGCTGGTTTAGGGGTAACAACACCCCACAAAGATACTACTTAAGCCCGTGCGGTTGAGGAGTTTTTATACATGTTAACATTAAGGGAACGGAGGCTGTGTGGTTGCTTTAAATACACATTGTAATTCTCTTCGTTTAGTTTGACAGTAAAATTTAGCTGAGAGAGGCAATAAACAGCTTGAAGCTACATTTTGAAGACTATTGACTCATAAGATCTGTCAAACTGCTACTTGTTGCAAAGTTACTTATGTCACGTGCAACCATCAAGTGCTCTCTCAAGGTCACCCTTGCAAGTCCAATAAAAACGGCTCCCTTCTCCAAAAAGTCAGGTCACTAGTCTCTCAAAGCACCACTGTATTACAACAATGCCCCCTAGAGGCTGTCACGAGTATATGGGATGACTGCAGAAAAACCTGATTGGAGGAATTGTAAATGCTTCAAAGGTGATGCAGAGACATCACTATCTCATCATTGCTCTTCTGTGTCTTTATCACTTTAATTCTTATAGAAGTAGTCATCGCAATCTTACCTGCAGGGCAACATAAAGCAACTTCCTCCCTCGGAGGGCCCCGTCTGCCGCTGGGCTGCGGAGGACGCCTGATTTCAGGAAACCTCCGGTGAGCGCCGCAAGGAGACACACTGCAAGAAGGTGAGATCTCCTGCGCCTCTTGATCATTCTTCGCCTTCTCTCTGAAGCACAAAGCCATGTAAAAGTTGTTTTGTAATCTAAACAGAGTCAGAGTATTTTGTCAATTACAATTTAGCTGTTGTTATAAAAATAAATAAATAAATAATAATCTATCATATTAAACTCGCAATTTTATCAGATTTTAATTTACCTGCTCGCAAGTTATTGCAAAAACACAGTGGAATACAGCAGGCGATAACAATAACCAAATCCAAAGTAGCAGAGATAAGTCCCATCAAAACCTGGATAGAAGTGAGACTTAATATCTAATATGAGACTTGGTGTTTAAATACCCCGGCCCGATTGTTACATTTACTTGAATATGCAGCTGTCTGGACAAAACGGCTCCAGTGAATCCACACAGGTTACCAAGGAAACAGTAGAGAGAAGTCACAGTATGTCCAGGATTCTTTCCATGATGCTTGCCCCTCTGACCCACGACACTTGAAAGGTTGAGGCAATAAACAAGAATAGGTCAGAAGTGACACTTAAATAGAAATATAAGTCACGCAATACATATTAGGTGAATGCTGGTAGACCATGAAATAAGTGGTTTGGTTGTACAACCTGTGCGCAACTTGTTCACAGTGCAACATGAGGCAATTACAGCAGATAAATAACATCATTCATATGCAAAGTCACAATGAAAAGTAATTTGTAGAAGTCCCAGCCACACCCACAATATTGTTTGAACCCCAAACAAGCTAGAGTGCAGATGTAAAGGAACAGAAAAGCTGACATTTACACTAAAGATGGTTGTACAATACACAACAGTGTGTGGCTTTCTGGGTTGGTCATCCTGAGTACGCCACATACTACACTAACAGCAGGAGGAAGACACGGCAGTTTTTTCCTCCCTCACAATTTAAAGCTTGATTAAGATGTAAACACATTGGTCTGAGTACATAACTTGATAAAACTAGTATCTATTAATATTTTTCAATTGAATAATGGCTATATATTGAACAGAGACAGCTCTGGGATTTTTTTTTTCTCTTCCGGGGCTTATAGCATTGGTGGGGCTGTGGAAATATTTTATAATATCTAATAAAATGCTGGAGGGGCTTTTTTTTGTCATTCCTTTCAGCGCGGATGACCTACCCTGGGTACACATAGTGAAGCTGAGAAAATAATTCCCAATTATATTTTAGAACATCCAATAAAACGCTGGAGGAACTTAACAGTGGCTACCGAAATTTCTAGGGGAGGCTATAGCCCCCATTGGCCCCGGTGTAGAACCATCCCTGACAGCTAATTTTCCATATACTATGTTATGGAAGGAAGCAAAAACAGTGGATAGTCAGTACGTAGTGATTGCCATTATGAGTAGTTAAAATGATACGAATCACTAAAGAAAATACAAATTTGAATTTTAAAAAATGTATTTAAAAAAATAGAAATCAATAAATAAATAAAATCAATAAATGTCATTTAAAAAAATGTCAAATTAAAGTTAGGGCTCTTTATACAGAAAACCAAAGTTAGGTCTGCATTCCATTACCGGTACAGATTAAAGCTTTACTATATTTATATTTAAATAATCTTGAACCGAGTAACATTGTAGATACAGAATAGATACAGGTACATTGATTTGGTGCTTACCTATACTCTCCGCACATATACCACACAAATAAGTTGTATAAATCATTATATTAAAAGTTAAATATGTTGTTTTTGGCATTAACTAGTCTGTGCAGGTTGAATGTTGTCTCTCTATAAGATTCAGGGCATTTACTGAGGAGTACTTTCATATCCGACACACGCAATATGGCGGACGCGCTGGCGTATCATCGCAATGGCGCGACCAGCTCAATGAGGCGTGTATGTATACGTAACTATGAACACACCTGTTCAATTATCACGATCTTTAATCAGAATCGAGCTAATTGTAGTCATTGAATAGTTAAAAAATCAATGATTTATCTAAACTAATTTGCAGGTTAACCAAAAACAAAACTAAACGGTAGAAAGGATTTGAGTTAAAGATACTTACTGAAGACATGAGATCAGTAGCAGCAAAGAAGATAAGCAAACAAGCCGAATGGAAAAGCAACTTTGTCCTGGGTCACTACTCGTAAAACAAGAGGTGAGAGAAGTGGTGCAAAACTTGAGGAGACTCGAGGGAAACGAGTTGTGGTCTTTGGTCCTGGGCCAGTCATTCTCCTGGTTCAGCGTGGCCATGTCAATACCCGGTGGGGCGTTTAAAATCGACCAATAAAATAGCGCCAATATTTATTTGAGGGTGGGACTTAGCGTTGGCAAACACGTCATTTTTTTAATTGTTAAAGAAATCATTAAAAAGTACGGTTTAGAAATTATAAATTGTTTGTCTTATATGCTTTATAAATTTGATTTTTCACTATATATAAAGTTCAATGAGTGTAATTAAGATAGGAGTAATGTTGTCAGCATGTCCCCGAGAACAGCTGGCACCAATTCCAGAGTGTGCCTCACCTCTTGCTCAAAAATAGCTTGGATAGACTCCAGTTCACCCATTGCCCTAATGAGGACAAATCAAATTCAAAATGGATGGCTGGTCAGTCGAAGTTAACAACCACAAATCCGCCTTTGGATTTTCTCACACTTTGGAATGAATTTAAGCAAGGAAGGCGTGCTACCTAATGATGTATTTTTCTTTAAAAACTAAAATACATTTGGTAACATTTAAGGCGGCAGTACAGATGGCCCGTGTTGCAAGCTCAATTAGTTTTAAACATTATATAAAACTGGCCTTGCATACAACACAAACTAAAAACAAAAATGCATGTAGTGAATGAGACCAACACTATGTCAAACTTTTCAACTATTCAGAGGGGTACAACAAATTAAATTCAGCTTTTGCTAGCTCAAGATTTTGGCACTTTAATCTTCAAGGAGCATTTTAACATTGACCCCAAACAAATTCTCCAAATAGTTGATGTATGTAAACTGATTTTCTTTCCATGATTCCTGTGGATTCTGCAGTTGCTTGAACATCTATTTGTTTATGTGGCTGGGTGAATATCCTCATGAGTGTGTTCATTCCATGATTTCTCCAAGTATGGCCTGAAGCGTTTTAAATGCAACATGTATGCAAGTGTGCTGTAGTGACTTGTGAACATATAAAATATGTAATCCATGACACACGTATAATCTAATTATTTTATCCAAAACACTGATTTGGTACATTAATCATATCGGTTCCGATGTTTTGTACAATGTACATGTTGGAGATTTGTGCCTACTGTAAATTATTGTGAAAGTATAAAAATCCAGACCTTGTGATTATTAGTCATGATTGTAGTGCACTGATTCATAACTGTCTATCCAGTTGATGGAATGTATTCCATATGTTGACCTACACATCACAGCAGTCCATTATGGATTACGCGTGCCATAAGTGAACATCAAACCATCTCCTGGATTAAGAGGCCTTGAAACCTACAGATAATGTTCACCATTAACTCATTAATAGCACAGTTTGACGTGTTTTTCCATCCTGTTCCATCCATCTCTATTTGAGATTAGATCTTCACTCTTGAATGATCAAGCGTCGAGATGCTTGTTAAGACGACGTACTTTCTCCTTCTTGTTCCTGTTGCCATGTTTCTTCCAAGGTTTTTCCACCATCGTCTCTGTTCCGGCTTTTCCAGGGGCCACCATGCCACTGCCTGGTTTGTAGCCCATAAAACCCTGGACTCCTTTAGAGAGCGCTCGTACATTCTCCTAAAATATATACACAGATCCCATCTGAAATCATGTACCGGACTAATAAAATGATGTTACTGATGTAGTTTAGTAGTAGTTCATTTACCGCATGAAAGAAGTTCTTGTCCACCGTATTTTCAATTCTCTTGATTTTTCCTTTGTTACTGGATGAAGAGAGGTCGCAGTTGTCCAAATTGTTTCTCTGGAATTTGCTGTGCTGTGGCTGGAAGTCCTCAGCCTCTATGTGAGGAGGAGGGTGGCAGTACAGAAGTTTTCCCTGTGAAAGAGGCAACACTGTATGCTAAGCAAATTGGTTCCCATGATGGATTAGTCGCTTTGAAAAGGAACTTAAATAACTTAAATTCTGGCAAACTGCCATTGCCATAAATATGCCAGATTGACTCACATTGACATAATCCTTCAGGATGTAACGAGCAGATCTGGGCTGATCAGGCTGGCCGTGTGACGTCATAAAGCCTCTCATGTCTGAAAGAAAAACAAAATAAGAATCTTGCAAAGATTCTACCAAACAAATGGTTGGTGAAGCTCTACAAAACATGTAGAAATGTTTGCACATGATTCACTCATTTGGAGAAGTAAAATATTCCCGGTGTGTTTGTCAAGTATCCAACTATATGGAAAGAGGCAAGAAGAAATCCAGGGTAGAACATATTGATTTACAAAAGACTGTCTTTCTTCATAATTCCATCAATAAAATCAATGACTGACACAGATTGGCAAATAAAAAGAACGCTTTCAAAAATAGACTGTGAATTGTGATGGATGACATATAATTGATAATTCAGATTCTCTCTCGCTCTCATATTAATTCAAAGTCCAATTCACTGGATTAACTATCTCTCTCCATACATCCATCTAACATTCTTTCCATCCATCAAATATTAAGAGATTAAGTGGCTGAATCTAAGATAATTTGAGAAGTGACAAGAAGACAAGTTGAATCTGCTCTCAACCCAGATTTGACCCCTGGCAAGTAAACTGCAGCGATGTATGTTGTAGTCTTACATCCATAAGCCATAAGCAGCTCCTCTGAGGTGGGGTGCCTGTCGGGGTCTTCATCCTCTCTCGGCCTGATGATGTTGATACCATACGTGCCTTCCAGTACATGCCGAGGGATCGTTTGGCAGACTTAACATACTTGTTAAGTTCATAACAGTGCTTTGAGAAATTCACAGTGCAAGTATGAGAGAGTAAGTTTCTCAAGTACTGTGGCAGTGTAAAGGATATGAGAGAGACTGCTGGCACATGGTCTCTCATCTGGTCAATGGGCAGGATCCCACAGCAGATCATATCAGCTTTGGTGGAGACAAAGGAGGGCATAACCAGACCAGGGCAGTCACACAAGCACAACCCTGGCTCCACAAACAAAGTCTGTGAAACGACACTCACGTTAATCCCAATTGCGTCTACAGCGCATAGTGAAAAATTAAGCGGTTGACGCTTGTACCTGAAAGTGCTTCGTATGCCCAGGAGTTGCAGACACGGATACTTTTTTGTTTCTTAGAATGGTGTTGATGGTTGAACTCTTCCCCACATTTGGATAACCCACCTGGTGAATGCATATTGGTGAAAAATGTTTAATTTCAGAGAGCGATGCACTCTTAAGCCTATGAGTCTCGCCCACTCTGACCACACGGCTTGTTGTAATTCCCGATGCACTGCTCTAAAATACAATTAACAAGTAAGAATGGAAACATGTACCCACCAGTCCAACCGTAAGTTGTCCCTCTTTGCATCTGGGACCATTGTGAACCATCTTGAACACTTCCAGCAATTTGTCCTTGTGCAACAAGCGAGTGGAATTACGGAAAGGGATCTCATTTGATTTGCCAACAATATGCTCCTCTTCCTGCCCCTCATCTTCGGAGGCGGTAAACCACTCCTCCTCATCAATGGTTATCTTTTCCCGCACCTCTTCCCAGTGATCGCTATCCTCTCCTTCCTCATCTTTGCCATCTGCCCCTTTCCACTTCAAATCTTCATCGTCTGGCTGTGCTCCTTCTTCTTGGTCACTCTCTTCAGATTCTGGCTGCTCCACCTCCATGCCCTGTGGAACACATACAAGGTGCCACTCAGTAAATTTGAATATTGGAGAAAAGTTACATTATTTCAGTAGTTAAATTATAAATTATTAATTTAAAAAAAGTTACAAGATATAATCATTAAAATTATATTTAAAACAATATTTAACTGTCTATATATGATTTTCTTTTAAATTGCACTATTATAAAAAAAGGACTCGGCTTTCCATTAGATTTAGATTTTTTTAGATGCATCTTAAATGGACTACGATGTATTATTGGGATTAAAATCAACATCTATTTCTGAGGATGCTAACATGAAAATGAGAGTTTTCAAGCAAACAGAAACAACCAATCATCTCACAGCCACGTCTCGGAAAGTTCCGTTCAAATGTTGATGACATAACTTTGAAACCTCGTCTGTCTGGACCGTCGTAAATGAGGACCTTGTATATATTTAATCAATAGTTTCTTTCCATGCTTGCTCACCTTTTCTTCTGCATCCAACCTGTCACTTTCAGCGAGAGCGGACCAGAAAACTGCCCTCAGGCCTTCTTTCTCAAAGTGTCTGGCCCATGCTCGCCTCTGCTCCCTGGTCAGAAGGTCTGCCTTGTTCACCAGCAGCATGTTCACCTTATCCTCTGACACCTCTTTTACATATAGCTCCTGGCAGCAACCATAACAATGTAATTAGTACTCACAGTGGAGAGGAAATGTGTGTGTATATATATATATATAAAAAACATACTCACCAGGTCAGGACATCTGAACAATGATGGATTTCTGGCATCCACGATCTGAACAACTACGTCACTGCAGGAAGTCACATCAATTTTCAAAGACTGCATTCTGATCGAGAGGAATGTTTTTTTTCTTTTTTACCTCCTCTCAATGACTCTCCACAACTGCCTCCAGAATTCCAGATTCCTCTCAAATGGAGTGAGACACAACTTCTGCTCTTCTTCCAGCCTAAGGAAGCAGCAGCAGTTACATTCTTGATACAGTGAGAAATGACAAATGTTTAAAAGCATGTAAATGGCATGCACAACATGACTAACTGTGCAAGCTGTCTTCTCCACTCCAGGAAGGTGTCCTTTTCTGCCAGCTGCAATGCCTCGGCACTGGTGCTTTCATCCCAGTGAGGGCTAAGAAAAAAACATAGATATAAAAACATAATAAAATAAAATCGTGTTTTTTTTTTTTTCTTAATTTATTTTTTCGGGGGTTAAAATTACCGTCGAGGGATTCTAAGGAAATGTTTGTTGTCTTCATGAAGGTTCTTCAGCCTCTTTATCTCCTCAGCTGTCAATAAACCTGCTCTAGCTTCCGCTGGTACAAACTTGATGTTGAGTTTCTCTATGATAAATACAAGAAAAATACAACAAACTAGGAAATGTTCTCAGGAAAGATATTTGAATGTGATGATTTGTTTTCTCATTCATTAAAAGAGAACATAATAGGATCACTTACCAGCTACAAACTCTGTTCCTGCAAGTTCTGCTGTAGCCAAAAAGTCATCCATGGAACTCTGTTCAGTCACCGATTGCAGGTTCAAGCGTCCCCAGTCATAGCCATCATTCAGCTCACTGGTGTGCAGCTAGAAATATGATAAAAAATATAAATAAAGGTCGAGTACACATTTTATGACCTCATAGGAAACAAAACATGCTTATGAGAATGCAGTGCTACTGTTGCGCACACCAGCCACAACATTCTACCGCAACAATTGTCAAACCTTACATTACAATCAGAATACTGCTCAGTTTTGATTGACAGAGTAATTCAGTAATATGTTTGACGTCGTGAAGTAGTTTGCAGCTTTTCGCAGATACACATGCGCTGGCTGTATCTATCAATTGAATTACCTCATTTAACTATCGCTTCAAAATATTTGACATCAAACATATACATTCTTGTTCCCTCCTTTACTAACAGGAATATAATACACAGCTATCAGTATGATGAAGTGCAGTTCTAAGCTGCAATCAACCACATAAACAATGACTATGGTAACTTATCCACCTTGCCTTATTACAGTGATCTGTAATACAGTTGCTCAACGCTCATAGTAGGAAATGCAACAACATACGTAAAGGTTATTAGACGCAACTAATGGAAGACAAATCTGACTCATAATGCATTCTGATAAAGTGTATGTAAGTCAAATGTCGTACCCATGAGTCGCCCCTCCTTTTGCCTCGGCCTGTCTGAAGTCTCTCTTTAATCAGCGACCTGCCGAGTGATCCTCCTCCTCCAGCCTTCTTCTTACCCATAACAACTCCTGCAGAATCACTTCACCCCACCAAAATATACGTATTTGCAGTAAAAAAAAAACAGAAGTCAAAACCTACGGAGGTACATGTGCACGGGGTTGTTTTCCAAAGAACCGGAAGTGGAACATACCAATTCGCTAAAGGTTTGATAATTACAACGTCGATGTTGTATGCGCCCGTATTCAGAGAACTAATTTATTCGTATACTACAAAGTCACAAATGTTTTAAATAAAATCTAATCTGCATGTTTTGTCTCGTAGCCGACCCGAGTTACGCAGTTGTTTGTGGAACTTTCCAAATATGTGTCCAATTTTCAAAGAAGTCCTGAAAGAAAACACGACGATATTATTTGTGTTCCCCATTACTGATACGTATACATTTATAAATTAAAAACACATGCTACATGGTTTAATTTTTTAAAGGACAGTTAAATATTGCATACAAAAGTAGTCTATTTTGTTCGGTTTCGCCGTTATAGAACGTCCAAAATACGAGTCCAAGTAAAGTTAAAACAAAATTGTAAAATATGTAAAATAGTTCATTTCAACATTGAATTGAGAACTAACGTTCATTTTTATTGAAGAATATATAATTAATATCATATTAAGTATGTATTTAATGCATGACAAATGCACGAGCTGCAGCTATCGTAAAAACCGGAGGGTGGCGCCATAAATACACTGACGAGATTTGCGTTTCATTTTCAGATTCTCAGTTGGTTCGGTCCACCCTATAATATTGAAATGGTTTGTGCCAGTATATACGCCTTGGACTCTTCTCAGCTTCTCTGCACTTGTCAACTTGACACACAACATGCTGCCATGGACAACTTTAGAGGATGGACACATGAAGTACGGTGTCTCATAGAGTAGCTCACACGTGTCTTAACTGCGATTAGAAAGCACTAGACATTTACTAGACTTTAGAGGTGCATTTAAAAAAAAGTTCACTTTTCCTTCTTTCTCAGTCGAGGTGCTCGCCGCGAACTGCTCTAAAATGCTGCCCTGGAAGAAGAATAAGTTCGACCTGATCGAGGAAGACAAACAGTCCAAGCCGAAGGGCTATGCGGTGAGTCTGAACTACTCGGCGCTCACCTCCTTCGCCAAGTCCTGCCCCGAGAGCGCACTCAACCGCGTGGGCAACATGTTCAAGTCCAAGCGGAAAAAGGTCAAGATCACCAGCGACGACCCCACGTATACGGTGCTCTACCTGGGCAACGCTACCACCATCCAGTCCAAGGGGGACGGCTGCACCGACGTGGCGGTGAGCAAGATCTGGGGCAAGAGTGACTTGGGCAAGAACGGCACCAAGATGCGGCTCACCATCAGCTCGCAGGGCATCCGCATGGTGCACGTGGACGACAAGGCGAAGAGACCGGGACACTTGTACCTGCTGCACCGGATAACCTACTGCGTGGCTGACCCGAGGCTGCCCAAGGTGTTCGCTTGGATTTACCGGCACGAGATGAAGCACAAGGCGGTGATGCTGCGCTGCCACGCCGTGCTCGTGTCCAAGCCGGAGAAGGCGAAAGCTATGGCGTTGCTGCTCTACCAGACCTCGGCCACGGCTCTAGCAGAGTTCAAGCGCCTGAAGCGGAGGGACGACACCCGGCACCAGCAGCAGCAGCTTATCGGGGAACAAACAATCCCCCTGGCGCCCCTCAGAAAGCTGCTGAACGGACAGTGCTGCTACAAGCCGCCGGTGGAGCGCAGCCGGAGCGCGCCCAAACTGGGCTCCATCACGGAGGACTTGCTCGGGGAGGAGGAGGAGGAAAAGGCCATGCACTTTGAATGCGAGGACATTCTTGACAATGAGGATTGTGTGGCCAATGGCAAACAGGAGCTCACTCAGATTATTAACGATTTGGGGGAGATGAGCATAGGCAACGACGTGCAGACACTGAAAGCTGACCTCAAAGTCACCAGACTACTATCGGGGGAGAGCACGGGGAGTGAATCGTCCATAGAGAGTAGCCATGAGCTCCAAGCACTCTCCAATGGCTTCGGGCAGATAAAAGTACAGTGAATAATATGACACTAAGCCACTGTTGTGTGTTGAGCCAAAGTGTCTCCTGAAAGACGCAAATCGCCTGTTGACAACATGGGGACTTTCTTATATTTGTGCCTCTTGACAACAATGTGAGGAGGGGTTTGAAAAACACTCTCATAATTTGGGAGATATATTGATATTTAGGAGTTTGTTCATGCCAAAAGAATTCAAAAATGGGGACCATGTGCTTTTAACCTGCCAAATTCTATAGTGCTCCAAAAGGAGCCCACGCAGGATTAATACCCATCTTTTATTTAAGAGGATTTGCCTCAATACTTGTTTACCCAAGTTTTCCCAGTGGTGAAAATAAAACATCATCTGTTGAAAACGTGCTGACTAGGATCCAGAAAAATTCAGTTTCAGTTTTTCTTTTATTCGGTGGTGGGGAAGTGATACGGTATTCCAAGTGCGTTAGTTCCCACCTTCCATGCAACAACATTTAACCTACACATGCTCATAATATATCTGATAATAGTTGGTCATATTTTTTTCAGATTCTCCACCCCTGCCTCAGTGAATCTAGACCATTTTTTAGATGACAACCCCTTTTATTCTTTAATTTTGCACTGTTGTCGACTTAACTCAAGTGTCACATTGACTACAATGTACATAATGTCTGTTTTTTTTATATTGTCCTAAACATGAATGTCATATCTTTGCTGTGCAAAAGAAAAAGAAAAAAACACCTTATACATAAGATGTAAGGTCAGATGTTTTAAACTATAAATATGTTGGGTTTTTTTTCGAAATAATACAAAATGTGGTTTGTGAACCTCATTAATAAAAAGGAGAAGTGATCAAACGTGTCAAATCATGAGTTTTTTGTGAGAACATGTACTGGAGTCATTTCTGCATCCAATGAAAAGCACGTTTCTCCACTTTGAGTACGTTTTGGCTTGTTATCCAAAACTGATTTTAAAAAGATGTATTAGATTGGAAAGACGTGCTTTTCATTGGGCAACAACTACACTTACAAGGATTGAAGCCTATATATGTATGGAAACAACATTGCTTATAGAAGAGACACATTCTGTTAATAGATTTACAATTGGATTTCCTTTCAATGGATTCTAGTGTGTTTTCTCCAATGGGTGCGTGTTATTGAGGCGTTATTTTGCAGTGTCAAGGAGAGCTCATTCATTGTCACCAGCCTCAGGGCTTGGACAGAGCACATCACAAGCAGTTGAACATCACATGGCTCTTAATGACCAGGCAGAAGAGAGGCACTGGGGTTTAAAGGATGCTCTATGAAGTTTTTTTAAATTGTGTTATGTGCACAAACTCATGTGTCACATGGTCATCATTGTCTGTTTTGCGCAAAACAAGTACAGCCTCTCAACTGGACATTGTCCATAACTCAGAACTTGACCCTCAAAACACACGCATGTGACTAAGATGTGACCACACTGTAAAAATAAAAACACAACTTGGACTTAGTTGGAAAAAGAAAACTTTATTACATTTAATTGTCACATGCATGAAAGAATGAGATGAAGGAAAGACAATTTTTACAACCGCAAAATTTAAAATATTTAGTTGAATTGCCCATCATAAAATGTCATCCAAGTTTGTTGCCTTGATATTTAAGTTTACCCAACATTGTTTTTATTACAGTGCAGGCATTGTTGACAAGAAGTTTTAAATTTCCCGTGCACTCACAGTTAGCGAGCCACAGAAATGCAAGCGTCCCAGTTGCCTCTCATTAGGCTCAGTGATATAACACACATCTCTATTGATGTATTGATACATGTGGCGCAGCTCGCAGTGCCGACATGACGAAGTGCACAGATGCAGCCGAAACAGCTGGCACTAGGGAGCCGATGAAACCGAAAGAGGGAAAATATGCATGGTAGAACCATCTTATACAATCCCATTGGCCACGCTAAGGCTAACGTCGAAAACGATACACTCCCTCTCAATGGATTTAGGTTTCAAAGAGTTTCCAGAGCAATGTGACTGTGATTGGAACTGTACTGCACACGCATCTGCATAGAAGGGCCGTCGTTGTCATGTGCGCCGACCCAATGTGATCCGTGGCGATGGCCTCGCACACGCACACAAACACTTGTCGGCTGCTCCTGACGTTCACAGCAGCTCAATACAGCTCGAGGTGAATGCACTTTTCCCTGACCTACATTTTCACAGCAGCATCTGTTACACCTCAGCGGAAATCAGGAGTGTTTTCACACGGGCACCCGGGCTTTGCTGAACAAAGGCCATACACGCACAGTGTGCCTATTTGAAAATGTGATAGTGTTTGCAATGATGAGTGCTTTTCAAACATCCAAAGGTGGCAATGCCTGCGCTACCTCACTGATAAGGAGGCTCTATTGATGCTTACTTGTTAAGCAAACACCTCAATGTTTACTCAACTCACTATTTGGTCTGGCATTGGTATGAAAGAAGCTTCCCATCTACAAGACAGTGCAAATCAAATATGAGTCACTGGCTGGATCGACTTGTGTCGCCATCTCAAGAGGGTCTCCAAAATAACACTGTGACAGTTCAAGTTAGAAAAAACAATTTTTGGAGTTTGAAGCTCTGGCATGTGTTGGTTGTGTAAAATACATGATGTACTCTATTTTAGTAAGATTTGTTGTGAATTTTTTTTATTTTGTTTTGTGGACCCACTTGGATATGTCTGCCCCCCCCCCGGGCCACCATCTCCCAAGAAATTTAAGGTCAAGCACCGCCACTGGGCACCAGAAGTGAGCGAATAAAAGAACGGAATTTCTTCGTCGGAAGAGGGTTGAGCAAATCTTCTGAGCCAAAACCTAATTACATCTAAAGAATTGCTACAAAATCTTCCTTTTTTAATTCATGAGGTTGGATCTGATGACACTGGAGATGTCGCAGGGACCTGAGTCAGAGCGGTTCAAGCAAATGAACATTTCCACAGACTGTGACAAGTTCATGCACACCCAGAGAACATAATTAGACGTTTGCGTCGTAGAACCCTTGGCAGGTGCTGAGCTTGACGCTGCCATTCTCCATGACGGAGCCTGTAATTAAAACAGACTTTAATTAAAGACACCTCTGCTGGAGGTGATTTTAATGAGTCACAAAGTAGAATTAGAAGAGGAATTTCCTCATATAAGCGCTCATAGCAGACAGCTTGAAATAATGAAATTCAAAAGAGACACCTACTCTTTTCCTTTGTTGACACTCGTCTGACAGGCCTCATCCTAGACATGACTGTGTGTATTTCATTCACATTTTTAATGAATATTTTGTGTGCCGCTGTCAATGAAGCCTCGATGAATATCTGAGAAGTGACACCCACAGAGAATCATGGCCCTCTCATGCTCCTTCAAAATGTGGCTCGCCTATGCAGTCATTATACCGTGCCTAAGCCATGTGTGGGTGTGTGAGTTGGCTGAGATCTGCTTGGGAAAACATTACGACATAAGCCTCACTATTTGAACAAAAATATTTGGCTGCCTTACCATTTCACATAATGGCAATTGTCAAGAAATCCCTACTCTAGTTCATCCTAAAGATGTTTGTTAGGGTATCGATCCGGGTTTTTTGCATGTCTTTATGGACTGCTAGAACAGAAAAAAGGGATTCTATAAACTGTTCTCACCATGTCTAAAGTATACAATGGTGCTCTCTTAAAATGTCGTCCAACTTGAATCACTGAAGGAAATGTGTGCAGGTGCTGAGGGCCTTCCACTTCCTTTCCCAGTCAAGCAAGCACTTCCCCATACAGTACACACGAATATTCTTCTGCTCTTCACGTTGTATGAGTGCATGGCTGACATCTGAGAGACTCTCACCGCGCGTCATGTTAGCGAGCATATTGCTAATTCAGAGAATGTACTGTGAAACATACTTTTTTTATTGTAATGTTTTGTTTTTCATTATGATAAAATAGATTTGATCATATATTTGCATTGTGTGACGATAACTTCTAATTTACAAACATCATTTGTTGTATTGAGTATTTTTTCTCATATTTTTTTCTCAAATATTACAACTTTAGTTATGAAATTCTACATTCTTATTTACGGATTGTTTCTTGGTTTTACTCTCGGATGACTATATATTTAATCAGTTCATTGTTTACCATTGCCATTGAGTTTCAGACAACATGGTGCCTTTGAGACACAATGCTAAGTGTCACACTCATTAATGGTTCTCCTCACAAAGTGCCTGATGATATAAGTGGTGTCTGTGTCCATGGACTCACCCCCACGAGGCGGTGAAACTTTATATCTCACAGTGTCCCATTCAGCGAGTGGCACACTTGTTTTCCACTTGCTGCAACACAAAAGACTTGCCTCTGGAGAGCCATAGATTTCAGCAGGGTTATTTTGGTCTTTCCGCTCGCAGGGAGGAAATGGAATAATAACCACGCATAGAGTAAAGAAAAATCACTGGGTGACCTCTTGGACGCTGACTGTCTGGGGGCGATGCAACCTGGGGGGGGATCCTTTCATGAGTCTACTAAGATACTCATCAGTATGTTTTGAGCTTGTGTTGTTCAGTAATGCCAGCACAGAGGAGAAGTAGGATGTGTGTGCGCTACCTTAGTTACCAGCGAGATTGGCCTACTTTTCTCATGTCGAAATCCTCGTGTAATTTTCCTGTTTCAAATGCAGACAGGAAACAAACGCAACGTCCAATGAAAGGCTTGTCTGGGTTGTCCTGGAGAATGGGCTGACAGTCTTTGTGTCACTGCTGAACAGTAACAGCAAGTCAGGGGCAACACTCTGACTATGGATCATCAAGTGCAGGCCTATTTTGAGCATTTCAGCTAGTCAGCAAAGGCCTGATTTTCAGATATCTAACAAAGATTACCCTGAGCAATTATCCTGTGGGGTGAGGTGAGTGAAGAATATTTGTAATATAATAATAATAAATAATAATAATAATAATAATAATAATAATAATAATAAATAATGATAATAATAAATAACAATAATAATAATAATAATAATAATAAATAATGATAATAATCATAAATAATAATAATAATAATAATAATAATAATAATAATAATAATAATAATAATAATAATAATAATAATAATAATAATAATAATAATAATAATAATAATAATAATAATAATAATAATAAATGGTCAACACCGAGTTTAGATAACACACTGATGCCATGAAAGAAAGCCAACTGGAAAGCAATCTGAAATACGATTGAGTGTTAGGAAAACGTGTCTCACAAGTCCTCCATCGCAGTAAAAATAACAAGAAGCCTTGCAACTGCAATGCCGTTACTATTTGAAGTAAGAGTTTGCCAATCGTCTTCTATACCTCTTTGTATTTTACAACAATGACCTGTGACACCATGCCGCCTCTCACGGGTCAGTCATGGTGGGACACCAGACTTGTGTGGGAAGACTTGTGATTATCAGGAGAAATTATTGTTACAGGCCTAGTGTAATGAATGTGCAGTGTGTTTAATCTTCAACTCTATAAAAACAGGAAGCACAAACATGACAAATTTTCCTAGTCATGCGTGGGCCCGCATTTTAAAATCAGCTAAGATGTTTAGCTCAAACGCAAGTAAAAGTCCACAGTCCAATAAAACTTATCTACATTATGATGGGATTACATAAATGGCTGCACTGCAACACACCCCTGAATACTGCACTTTGTGCTTATTGTCTAATGTCTTCTAAACAGGAAGTTATTCCTCACTTCATTATTTATCAATAAACGCCTCGTATGAGCTCGCTGACACATTTACTGACACACTCTGGAGTCTAGAGGCAGTGATTACATCGGCATGGGTAATCAATTATGATTTTTTTTCCATGGGCTGACTGAGCTTTACACCAGAGACAAACTGTCACTGATGGATGGGTGCTATTGGGGACACTGCATACAGGCTGTCCACTATTGACTTGCTATGGCAGTGAGAAGGGATCAGCCTCTCTCTGCTTCTGCTGAATGGATATTTGATTTACAGCATTTGGCCAATTTTGCATCCCATTAAGAGTCCAGAACAACACTCGTCGATATAGAGCCATGCCGATTGGATGCAGTCACTCCAGTAATTGTCCAAAAACACATTTTTTACAGCCCATTTATTTTACTCACACGCACACACACGGACACACACGCACACCCACGCACACCCACGCATGCAGACACACACAACAAGATGCAAGATGCTCAAGTAAGACTGAAACTCAATTAGAGTAAATATTCAACTCAAAACACATTTGTACAAATACAAAAAAATTTGGCGCTTTGAGTGATCTTTGGTCATTTGGCCAACAATAAAAGAAAAAAACCAAGTGTGGATTTGAAATATATCTTTTGTAACTCCTCAGAGAGAAAAGCACAGACTGTTTTGCAGTTTTGTAACCTCAGGAGTTGGAAGGTCTTAATAGCATCTTCCTTCCCCATACCACACGAGCAACAGGATTGAACCTTCGGTGTGGTCACATGAAGGGAGCAAAGAAAGATATTTGTTGGAAGCAAGCGGTGCCAAAAATGTGCCCCCCCCGCCCTCCAAGTGGGAATGCAATAAAAAGTCCTTTCATTGCAGAGATCCTTGCCATGTGGCTACTCCGTGAAAGAGTAACAAGACTAAAAGTGCACGCATGGAAAGTTACCTCAGGTAAATTCAAAGTCTGGAGAGAGTGTTAACACATGATTGTGCTTGAACATCCGTAAAACTTTTTCAAAAATATCATGTCATGTAATCATGGCATGAACCCACTCACATAATTGGGCCGTGACACACTGTTTGAGATCGTAGAGCTATAACCTTGAATTTAAGAACAAAATGAACAAGTCATAGATTCGTCAATCTATTTACTGTAACAGCTTGTTTTTAAGATTGCAAAATAAGTGAAAAAAAATTCATTTCCACTTTGATTATCAATTTGTTTGAGTTATTACAAAATAATTACCCTGTATAATAACAACATAAGTTGTTTAAAACAGAAATATGAAAGAAAATATTTTATTTTTGTTCCTAAAACATATTTACAGCTGTTTTTAATAGAAAATTACTTGGTTTATATAAACTAAAGTGAGCTAAAATAATGATTGTTAATGTTAGAGTTATTATTGATTATCATTTATTATTAATTATTTGTAGGAGTTGTAATAGTAGAGGTAGCAGAAGTTGTATTTCATAGCCATTTCTAACTCAGAATAGCTGCTTACAGTCTACCTTTCATTTTTCCAACCAGCAAAATTTATCTTTATTGTATTTTTTGGTAATTTATTCAAATGTAATTGTTCATGTTAAATTCATTTTATTTCTGTTTGTCCAATTTCATCTTACATTTGTGACTACTAGTAGTTTAATTTTTTTTATAACTGAAATTAGAAAGACAGGTTTATTGGAGCTTCACTCTCTAATTTATTCTAAGAGAAGCAAATCTTTAATCATAAATCTCTTGTGAACTTGCTGCAAACGTTTTCAGCCGGCTGTCATTGTCTCATTAGGAGGCTTAGGAGGTGGCACAAAAGTTGAACGCCTGGGCCAAGTTTGTGTTCCGTGCTTCTTTTCAAACTCCCAGTTGACATCATCTGCGTTGAAAGCATGTGTGACTGGCTGCCGAGGGTTTAGCCAGATGGCCGCTCAGCTCTGTGAAGTCTCTGAAAGCCTCTTAAGATGAAGGCCAGGAGCGCCAGGAGACAACGGAGCAACCGTGCCGCCCAACTCTAATCTCCCTGCAATAGGCTGCAACCGCCGTGGAATTAGCATGTCATCGGCTCTCAGGAGCCAAACGCCGTCCAGGAAATGCTCAGCGACCGTGCCTGTTGCTATGCCCGCCTCCCTACGGTGTGGGGCCATGTGTTACACTTCTACTTTGGATCACAAAGGGCACATCCCCAACTTTAGAACGTATGGTTTAGTTTGTTTAAAGATAAAAAAAAATAAAGAGGAATTGAGTTGCAGCGTGACGATGGCTGCAGTCACAGGTCAGAATACAACAATAATGCAAACAAAGCACCCCATAAATATAGATTTGACCCTCTGATATTAATCGCGAGCGGTACTGTGGGCGACTGGTTAGCACGTCTGCCTCACAGTACACAGTACAGAGGTGCAGCGTTCAATTCCAGCTCCGGCCTTCCTGTGTGGAGTTTGCATGTTCTCCCAGTGCCAGCATGGATTTTCCTCGGATGCTCGGTTTCCTCCCACATTCCAAAAAACATGCATGGTAGGTTAATGGAACACTCTAAATTGCCCCCAGGTGTGAGTGCGAGCGCGAGTGGTTTGGTGTCTTGTTGTGCCCTGCGATTGGCTGTCAACCACATCAGGGTGTGCTACCTACTGCCTAGGATAGGCTCCAGCACGCCCGCGGCCCTTGGGAGGATAAAGCGGATAAGATAATGGATGAATGGATGACGTTAATTACATGCATGATCATCAAAAAATGAAAAACTTACTTCACCTTACCTTACTTTGAGATTCTTGTACAGTTAATACTACATGTTTCATAATGGCAATAATTTGACCTGGTAATAATATTTGATTATATAGGATTTTTCCTATGGAAGAAAAGGAAGGGACAAACATCCTCACAATCCCAAAGTATGTCGTCTGGCATGGTTAAAAAATACCCTCAAAGTATGTGAATACATCCCCACACTTACGGCCGTCCGTTCGTGTGTGAATATGCGATAACAAACATGCCAATGACATTCTTGCAGTGACCCTTGACCTTCCTTTGACATTCTTTACTTGTTTTTGTGTCTCTTCCTCACAGCCGAATCATAAGGACCTCAGAGCAACTTCTCATTCAAGTCATCTTGAAATATGCAAAGTCCACTGTGGAGGAGATGCCAATGTCGAACTCCAGGCAATTTAAAACAAACAATGTGAAATACTTTTGTATTGTTTGATGCAGGTTGCTTGTTTTTTATTACTGATTGTTTGAGTCAACATTGAAACAACCTCATGTGTTAACACTGTGGAAAAACTGGCCTCATTTACAACCTATGCCTCAGGAAAAAGTAAAAAAAAAAAAAAAAAAAAGACAAAAATGTATGTAGCCTGCTTAATACAGATTTTTAAAGTGACATTAAAAAAGTACCAGTATACTGAAAAAAAAATGTTCTCCAATCACAAGACAAGTAAATGAGATCTGTGACTTTCCACCTCTATTATTATATGGACATTTTGTAGCCTTCAAATGTTCCGTATTGACTCACTTGTCATGATGATGACGGCAAACAATGATTATTTATTTATTTTTTGCAACGTATTTGCAATTATCGTCATGTCATAACCAATTGCTTTCCCCCTTATTTCTTTTCTTTATCACTTGGCTGTTATGTCTGCCAAGCAAACTTTTAATCCTAGTCACAACAACAACATAGCATGCATGCGCATGTGTGTTTGTGTGAGTCCAAGTTTCCACACAGGATGACAAAGGGAGAGTGGTAGTTCTGTGGGTTCAGAGGAAAGCCTTTGTCATTTCCTTCCCGTTTCCTTCATTTTATTCTCCGGTCTCCCTGCTGCAAACTGCCCCCTCTTTCCTCCACCTGGAGTCACACGTACACGATCAAACACAAAATAAAACTGCACAAACAGAGTACAAAATTAAACTGCACAAACAGAGTACAAAATTAAACACACAAGAGTGAAAAACCAACAAAATGCCATGAATTAAAAATTAGCCATTAGCACCCACCAATTTAATCCTTTAATCATCTTGTCTGGTTCAGAAACATTTCATACCTGGGGCAGGTGTGTGACACTAATTACGTCCCAGGTGCACTCGGGGGTTATGCATGACCAAACAATGCAGCCTTTCAGGTGCAGAAATCTCTGATAGGGTTGAGGGGTGAGGTGGGGACGGGGGTTGTGCTACGCTTTTGCTGCTCTAATATTGTAACATGAAGTGCTGAAAATAACATTACTCACAAAAGGTTAGGGATTAGATTCCTGGTGAAATTTTAGGGTGAACCTACAATGCGCGTTTGTATAATCTTGAGGCAAGGCAAGTCAGCTGAATTTTTTTTTATAAATAGCGCATTTCATACACAAGGTAACTCAATGTGCTTCACGTAACTGAAAATACATTTGCAAGCATTGAAACACAAATAAGTTTTCATTTAAACTCAACAAAAATAAATAAAAAGTAACTTTGGAGGTGAACTCTGACCTCTTAACTTTTCCAACTGTTCAGTGTCGGTCAGCAGCAGGTTGCAACAGAGAGACTGGAAGAGTCACAGAAAGGCATAGAAGTGGGCATACTTGGGAACTTTCATTAAATATCTGCAGTGAATTTTGCTAGGATGAGCGGTAGATTAGAATTCGATGGACAAGTTCATATTTAATTAATTATAATGGTTATATTACGGAAAACTTTCCCTCTTTGCCGTTACTGGGACGCTTTTGTAATAAACAAAATAGCAGAAGAAAGCGGAAAAGTTGCAAATGTTGTATGCCATTAAAGACATATTTTTGCCACAGGGCAGTAAATTTTCACCAGGACGTGTGAATTTACACAAGGATTTGTCAGGTCAATAAAGCGTGCGTTTTCTGTGTGACAAATGCGGGTTGCTTGTCACATCATGTACAAGGTGGAACGTGTACTGGACGTGGGAACGCAGAGGAATTGCGATGCACTGGCCTGAACACAAAAGATCAACACGAGGCTCTATAATCCTTTCATTTATGAAAATGAAATTGACAGGTACTATTGTTTGCTCCAATAAGCAAAATACACTGACTTAACATGACAGGAATGTTCCCAGTCAGAGTACATTAGATTAAATGGGATTGTACTTTGCGCCCGTGTGTGAGTGTAAGCATGTTTTCAATAGTGGCTGTGAACATTGAGAATGTTTTTAATTTTGCTTTGACAACATAGCCAGACATGATCAAGATTATAGACATGTAAGATGACATGAAATCAATAAAACACACACACACGGTAAATACAGTAAATGACGCAGTGTCAATGCAACACACAAACATCAGAGACGTTCAAATGAAGAACTTCAATATAATAAGATAGTGGTCGCATCTTAGAAAAAAAAAACCCTGCTGTGTTACAAGCTGCACTTCATAAGAAATATAAGAGGCTTTAAAATGAAACCAATTACTCCAAAGTGCTCGTTTAATCTGCCTCATATTTAATCCAAGCAATGCAGAGCTAATAAGATTAACACTGTCATTTCATTTCAGTTGAAAAGGGCAAAATACTGTACAAGTATATGAAGGCGCAATCAGACATAACACTTCATTAGCAACGCAGTCGTCTATGCATTAGGGGCCCGAAAGCCCATCCATCCATGTTCTATACCACTAATCCATTTCAGGGTCATGGGAAACTCGATCCTATCGCATCTAATTTAGGATGAAACGCAGACTATACCCTAGACTGGTAGCCAGACATTCGCGTTGATATTCACGCCATCACTAAGTGGGAACCACCCTGACTGAACCACTAAAGCATGAGTAACTTCAGGGCTAAAATGTTATTTATATTTAAATGCAGAGGAGTTCTTCAATCTGTAATTTAGACATGAGCTCAGCCCGGCAGGAGCGGATCCTGGCATGTGCCACATGTGCAGCCGCACAGGTGGCAGAATGACTGACGTTGTTTCGAGGCATCGTAGCATGCCTTGGAGCGTTTGTAAATAGATGTCACTAATTAAGCGTTTGAAGATTAAGGTTAGTTGCTGTTTGTGTTTCCTCATAGTGTCCTAGTAGTTGCGTGTTCTGCCTATTTGTTGGGTCTCATTCGGTTGCACCTCAAGTTAAGATGGTGTTCTGTCTCGAGCGAACCCTGTTCTTCCGGTTCTATATGAGACAAGCTTACTGTAAACTGATTGGATTCGGATGAATACTCCGTCAAAGCAACAAAAGCTCCAAGCAAGACAAGTCATTGTTACAGTTGTGCACTGATACAGAATCATCAAATGGTGGGATTATGAGGGTCATCTTAAAATTCTTGAGCTTGATGACGAAAATATAGATAAATATTTAGCGATTGACATTAGAATCCATTGCTTGTCAGAAAAGATTGTTTCGTTGGGAATATACAGTAAATGAGGTAGTAAGATCAGTGGGTTTTCAGCAGCCTTTCTGTTATGTTTCGTTCAAAAATAATAATGCTGATAATAATAATCATTTTAATTTACATGCATGACCATTTTTGGCATGTCAAAGAAACAAAGAGGAATAAGGAGGGCTAACACATGCATCGCAAGCTCAGTGCTGTTGCAACATTAATGTAAATGAAAACATTGACACGCCACACAAGACACGTGTGGAACTCTCTGGAGAGTCAACCTGCCGATAGCGTGACTTGAATTTAACGTTCGAGAAATATTCAGTGGCAGTCCAAAGCATCTGTCAAGCACCATAAGCACACCCCTCACTCCCAAGAAGCTTGACAATCAAGCTGGAAACTGCACAAGGTAAAAGTAGGCCAGAAAACACTCGCAATGTTAAGTCTTGTCTGTTTAAGAGCAATTCAACATGGTGTGTCGATGGGGTTGCCAACAACAACAACAATAATATCGGCAGGGCGGATCCAGTTTCTGTTCACTTACAAGACAAGAATTGTACCGGTTTGATCAGTTTCTAGAAACCAATTCACACCTTTTATAGACTCATGAAATGTATGCACGTCATCACTGGGTGATGACAACTACTGTACTGCATGTATGTCACGTATGTCACTATTCCTTTTCATTCAAGAGAAATGCATAAACCGCAGGGACGTGTACTGGTGGGCGGGTCCTTTGCAACCACATCAGTTTGACAATAAACTTTGAGTGGGAGTGCCATTAAATAGTTGTAAGTTTTTATTTTTTTAAGAGTTCTTCACTTCATTCCAAATTGCCACCTGTTGCGAAGCCAGATTAGTTATGTCCACTGACCATACAGTACGCATCTCAAATTTTTGCTGACAAGTCAAAGCAAAAATTAATAAAATATTGACCCAATGACAGATTGTATCTTGAAAAAATGGTAAGTCGAGCCACTTCCATCTCATGAAACTCTCCGTTTAAATTAATCAGTCTTTGCGGATTAATATGAATGCTGTCAGCACGGAAATGTTCCCTCAACTCATTCACTGCCAGCCCAGGTGAAAATAAAATGTAGGACTTGTATATCCGTCATTGGGATTGAATGAGTTAATGATACAATATTGTACCTTGTTTTGGGACAGGGAATCAGAATCTCTAGTCCTCTGGTTCTGTGTCTACATTGCACAACCGCACTTCACTAATATGTGTTTTCTCGAGGTACTGAACTTGGGTTTCCTCTCGCATTCCAAAAACATGCAAGTTTGGTTCATTGAAGACTTGAAATAATTAACAGATGTGAATCTGAGTGTGAATAGTTGATTGTCTGTATTGTATATACTATAACCTCATGATCGATCTAGGGCAATGGTCTCCAACCACCGGCCCGTCACCCGGTACCGGTCTGCGGGCAACTTTGGCCACTTTTGTCCGCACTTTTCAGTAGGGCGCTGCTAATATAGTAACATAAAAATGCGTTTGTTGTATTATCTATAAAATACGCCACTTTTTTGTTGCTCATTCATGCACGTCATATTTGTTCTTTGGTGTCTGTTGCGTTACCGTAAGACCTATAAATACACAGTGGATTTGCATTCGTTGGTGTTGCATTTTATTAGTCAGCCATCAGAAACCAACCCCCCCACGGTTGCTGGTCCACAAAAATAATGGACTGCTCTGAACTGGTCTGTGGCAGAAAAAAAACAGGGGGCCACTAGTCTAGGATGTATCCCACCATCATCGTTGGATAGACTCCACCTTACCAACCACCCAAATGAGAAAAACCCGCTAGAAAATGGATGGATGAATTATGATTTTATGTTATGTTTTGGTTTGTTAGGCGGGTGATGCAACATCTATGGAGTACTCATGAGAAACTTTTCAAACCACTGTAAGATTGAAAATTTTCTTGAATCCTCATTGAATAATACATGAAACTGAGGTGGGTTTAGAGTCCAGGTTTAAGTGCCAAATTACAATTTAGTGCCTGCACTGTATATATAACAGGAGCATAGGATAAATGAGTGCTTGTCTGCCTCAGTGCGTGTCAACTCAGTGATTGACAGGTACATCGTGTACCCGTGCCTCGAGCGTTCCCGTGAACAAAACGTGCAGTATAGAAAATGGATGGAATGTTACTATGCTGAAAAATCTATAAAAACTTCACACAACAATGAAACGTTTCCTTGAACCCATGAGACGATTCTCCTTTTTAAAGCCAGCATACCATCAGTGTGCTTTCAAAGCTTGAGCAGTTTAAGGGGCTTTGCTATATGCATGCACACATAGACAAACGTGTTTAGGGAGCGGGTGAACTTGAAAGAATGTGAACGGGAATGTGCATGTTTGTTTTGCACGTGTATCTTCAGTGAGGCTCATTGTTGTTGTGCGAGGGCTTCCTGTCAACCAGAATAGCAGAAAATCTCTTATCTCCTCGACTGGATGGGAAACACGGCTTTACAGCATTTGTGATAGCAAAGCCGGAGCTCAACGCATTGGAACACACAAAGCTGACTCTGTCCAATTTACAAGCGCTATTTTGGAAATAGATACAACAATTATATCTGTCGCCCGTCTTATCATCGGCTGAGTGGGTGTGAGGGTGAATCCCTTTGGAGGTTTCCTTGTTTTGTCGCTCAACAGTTCTTACAGTCAATGAAATTGAGATCAAATGCAACCAATCAATTCTCAATTTTTACCATACAAAGTTAATTAATTTGTCTTTATTTAATACCACCTGTGTGTACTAAGTGGAATGCCACGTTTAACGCGCGTGATGCTTTGCCCTCGGTGCTTTGTGTTTAAAGCAACTGTCTCTTACCTTTTTTTTTTTTTTTTTGCATTTCATGATTGTGTCAGGTGACTTTTGAGGCATTATGGTTAAGCAGAAAAAGATTCCTGCTTGTTTACTTCCTTCTACTCATTAGAAGTAAGGGAATCCTGAGCTGACACATTGACAAAGTGTTTTATCTTTGGGTCTGGGTGTGCGTGTGTGGGGGTGTCCTTGTGTTTGGCTGAGAAATAGACGGTAAAAATAGAGACATATACATACAACAATACATAACAGGGTAGACAGATAAAAGGCCCAATTTTTATAAATAAAGGCAGAAAGACGCGCATGCACCCCCCGCACACACACACAGGATGTGTGATGGATAAACAGGCATCAGGCATGAACACACTGCTCCACTGAAATGTTTTTCTGGATGAAGGGACCTGCACTTGTTAACTTCTCACATCACCTTTGACACAAATCCAAATATAACTTCATCACCTTTCCTTCTTTTAATTCTATAACTGTTGTTATCCTTTGCTGGCTAATGTCAAGTAAGTGTAGTATAGTAAGTGGAATTGGACCTTAGAAAAGTCATTGTTGTCCTTACATTTACACAAATTTTCTTTAGGATCATAGTGAGAGGAGTCTGATATTCTTCACAATATTTAGCTCCAAGTGAGTGATGTGTGAAGCACATCTGATGTCTGGGGTTCAAATCTAGGGTCTGGCCTCCCGTGTGGCATTTCCTTTATCTTCCTGTGCTTGTGGCAGTTTCCTCCAGGTCTTCCACCCACGTTAAAAAAAAAATAATAAAAAAAAATCAATTGAAAACCCCAAATTTTCCACCTTCACTCACAAAAAAAAAAAAATAAAATAAAATCTTGAGAAATTCTCATAAAACTGCATTTTTATTTTCATTATATTTTGACCATTAGCAATTATAATCTAGAATTGAAGTTCTTTTTTAACATGACCTCGATACTCCCCTGTGCCGCCGCGATGACATTTTGGCAAGCGGCACTTTTTGCAATCAGCAGGATGCGCACTGGCTTGAAATGAGGAAGTCATGAATTTCACTATAATAGTGAAAGCGCACACAAATTCATAAGCCAACGCTCCCTGCCCAGCTACAGCTGTGAAGGTTTTGGGGTGTGCGGATCATCTCAGTGATGGAACAGATGATTCGCACAGGAAATGGACGCGTGTTTTCAGGCTCCTCAACACTGAGCGGATTGTTCCACTTGAAGGCCTCGTACATACGTGTGGACAATAGCGCCTCGCTGTAAACAGGAAACAGGACAGAGGTTTGGAGAATGTGTTTGGAAGGGGTGTTCGAAAACTGGTTGACCTGCCGTTGGCCACCTCTCTTCTCCTTTGTCAGCCTCACTCAATGTATTCGTCATCTGCGCCTCACATGCGAGCAATTAGATAACAAGTGTGTATATGTGTCTTACTCTATTTTTGTCACAGTCTGCTTCCTTACAAGAGGGTCAGCTGACCACCCACACACACTGCAAGAATTGAACTGCCAGTTGCTGGTTGCTGTAGTGGAATTTCCACTCAAGCATTTTGAGGTCAAAAAGATGACATTTCCAGAAATCCAGATTTTTAGAATCATTAATGCTTATATGCAAAAGGTGTGGAGCAAAAAATTATACTGGTAGCAGCAGCAAATTGTGATGAGATTGAAACACATAGCCTGAAAATGTGTTCTTAAAAGAAAATTATGTTTGACTCTGAAGTGGAATTTTTCCATGTTGTGTATTCACTAAATCACAGTAAAATGACATCAAGAACTAGTGTGGGCTTTGAAAGTGTTCAAGGATACGTAATATACAAACAATTGACCTTCTGACTACAACACGCCCACCTTACCACGTGCAACACCGGCATCTGGGTACATTACGTATACGCTGTAAAAGAAAAATGAAATCATGAACACGTGCGGATTCCATTTAGTGAGCGATTGTGCTGCTAATTGAAATGTCTGATACGTTTCACACAGTGAACATGAAAGAAAAAGAACACTGTGTAGGTGCGCGTGGGAGTGTGCTTTTCAAGTATGCCCGGCACTATTATTACATGAATAAAAGTGCATCAGAGTGTTTATAATAATTCACTGATAGCATGAGGTGAAACAAGTTTCCTGTGTGAAAGAAAGTGCTCAGCAGTTGAAGGACTGACATTTCCGTGAAACGTCATTTTAATATTAAATGCATTTCAATTCCATTTCAACCTTGAAAATTCCTTCAAATGACAACCCCAACGCACTCACATGTGACATCTCTCTTATTAACCTTGAATAAGAATTGTCTGTTGGTTAAGAAAATAAAAATAGAAATAATTCATTGCGCATGTAGAAGATTTATATGCGCAAGATTTTGACAATTAAAATGTTTATTCATAAAAATCTGCGCGAGACCGACAAAGTTCAACAAATGACTCTGGTAAAAACAACCAGGAAAATTAGATAAACCAAAAACACGAGGATAACAAAAACGCAGTTTGCCGTGAAAAGGCCAGCTGTCCAATACAACGAAGAAAACTAAAATACCCAAGAATAGACTAAACAAAAAGTACTTACTGGGCAAAATGCGAGAAACAAGGCAAGATCAAAACGCATCCGGAAGATTCAACACTAGGCAGTCCTTTTATACGATACTAAAGTCATGACAGGTGTGCTACTGGAGGGAACGCCCTCCTTTTCCACATGAGCCAAATGCGTGACAGGTGTGCCGCTAGTGGAACGACCTTCCACTCCAGCTGGAATGGAAAACTAAAACAACAGACATCTGACAGAATGCAACCCATTCATCCATTTTCTACATTGCCTTTCATGTTCAGAATCACAGGGATGGAGCGTATCCCAACTGACCTTTGACAGACCACACCGTGAAACGGGCAATCTCAGGGCACAAATCGAGACAGACGACCATTCACACACCAATTCAAACAGTCATTGAGTGAGAACTGACCCCATGAGTGAGTGAATCGCTACACCGTCAGTGACCCCATACAATGAAACCATATACTACAAAAAAAAAAAAAAAAGAGTACCTCCAAGAAGTCATTATGGGAGGCTGAGAATTTTTCAGACGGTGATACGAGAGCAGGTTGATGTGAAGTGGAGCGGCTGGTCATGTGATGAAATTGACACGGTCAAGTGACGAGCGTGCCCTTCAGGCAACCACACCATAAGCTTTGATGCAGCGGTGACTCACACTGTTCAACGGCCCTGCGCCAATCATGTAGACCTTCAAGTTCCAGGGAAGTCCAGAACTCTCAGGACCTGACGCCAACTTCAATGCCATCCTCCAAAAGAACCGTCAGAGGATGTGCTTCCTGATGCTGCTGAGAAAACACAACCTTTCACAGGTACACAGCTGTCCATCCTTCACAGTCTGGTTTGGTGTTCCGATAAAAGGAGGACAAAATCTGAATGTAAGAGATAGGTACACAGCAAATTTCAATGTGTTAATTAAACACTCATAGAGTTAAATTTAACACTGCTTCTGAGTGTATTTGGTCCTTATCGGAATTGGTGTTAAAGTAACTCGTTCCATAGTGTTTGAAAATCTGTGTAAAATTGCTGAAAGCATCATTGTTACCCTGACCCACTCTTGATGGCTTACAAGACCTAAGACAAGGTGAGGGAAAATTCAGTTGGACTCACCGCGCCACAGACAACAACATTCCTACGTCCTTCCTGCTAGCAAACAATGCACAGCAAAAGCAGATTGGACATAAAGGATTTCAATTAGGAACACATATTTGAACTAGTCAACTTATCTTTAGTTAAAGAGTACTTGAATAACAACAACCCCTGCACCGTAAGTAAATTACAACAACTACGTAGCGAGTAAATTGATTAAGGAAATATGACAAAATATCCCAAGATGGTCTGAATGTATATTTTTTTATAGTGTCTTTTTGCTGTAATGCTAGAGGGTGTCCAACTTATGGAAACTGTAAATAAATATTTAGATTCTAAGATTCCATTCCAAATCTGTATTACAAATTTTTATTGAACAAACACTGACATCAGAGCAACACTTCTTGCATTTGTTCTCGGCAGACGTAAATATGAGAAGGAAAAATAAACGCTTTTAGAGGCAACAGTGGTAAGTACATTTGTTCACCTGTATCTCTGGTTCTATTGTTAGCAACAGCCTGCCGTCCCCTGCTAAGGCTGATCAGTGTCTGGCTCGTGCAACGCAACCTTCTCTGTCTCTGCTGATTAACAGAACGACTACAGAGGTTTTAGCGGAGACGACGCCAAGGGCGATCCGCTCTGACTGGGCCTGCTCGTCTGGTCTATTTAGAGATGCCGCCAGTGCAGGAGAGGAAAGGAATCAGAAGGCTCCACTCCTGGCTCGTGTCCTGGTAGGCTCCGGAAGAAGTCCTCCAAAAGGTGTTTAAATCAGAGCAGCTTCTGACGCCAACGTCCTGCTCATGAACCCGTGCCTTTGTTTCAAATGAGGTGGTGCTTTTTGATCAAATTCAACACAAAGAGCTATTTGAAGAGACAGGATGTTTGGTCATCTCATGATGCTGGCACATCTTTTGGTGGTTTACTAATTTCATTAGTTATCATTCATTAATTGTGGACATGAATGATACAGAAAGGACACCAGTAGAAAAGAGAATGTTTATTCTTCACCATCCACACCCATATTTGTTCACACTTATGACATTCCTGTCCGCCCGCTCGGTCCTTGTCTGTACTCCCATCATGTCTGTGTCATCCACTTCAGTCATCAGTGGCTGCAAACAAGCTTAGCACACAGCTAATTTCAAATGCATGCATGCGTGTGCTTCCCTGCTGGGAATAGGTAAACCACAAATATACGGGGATCCGATTCGTCTTACAACGAATCGCCAATGACAAAGCAGCTTCATTCAAATATTTCTTTTTTGAAAGAAATCATAAACCTCACATCATTGCCATTAAATATGATTAATTGTCAAATTCATTTTTGTGGTGGGTCACATTGCGGTTACGGTTTCCTTCGAAAGGCCCGTTATGACTGTCAAACCTTATAAATGTTTCATTGCTTCCTCATATTATTAAATATACTGGACACAACACATTGACGGAAAACTAGTTCTGAGATCAGAAGTCAAGAATAATAGTTTGTACAACTAGTGCTCAAGTTAATGCAATAAGGGGGTTGGTAACGAAAATACTTGCAATATCCCAATGCTGTTATTTATTACATATGACAGTTTAAAATTTTGGTACTGATTTTAGCAGGCATTATGGAAGTTGAAGAGATGTGCTCACTAACACAGGTTTAGACAGATGGTGAAAAAGATCTGAGAGAAATAGTATTGTGAAGATGTTTGCTTCAATTAACGAAGAAATGGAGCAAAAAAAAAAAATTAAGTATATCTTTTAGTAATACAATAATCTTGAATATTTCGGTAATTACCATTGCTGTGAATTTAGGGCATTTGAGGCATAAACTCTACGCAGGGCGGAGGTTTTAGTAATTTGTTAAGTACGGTATACTCATATTCCTCCTGGTTTATATTTTTTTAGCAAGCCAGAAAAAATATTAGTAGAATCCGCAAATGTTGGTGTCAGGCCTTATGTAAAACTATGATGTCTGCTGTGCTTAGGCATGCGGAAATTGTTTCCAAACATTAGTGTAATATTTGTCTAATGTGAAAGTTGGCAGAGTGAGATTATTGATACCATGGGAGAAAAAAAAACCCTTCATGTTTTATGTTTTTTCCCTGTCGTCTGCCAGGACTTTCAATTGAGTGCAATGAAACATTTGTGACTTTTCTCTGTGCCAACTGACCCTCCGGGGTGAGGATGTGGGGCCAGCATGCTTTGTGCACACTGGCGGTCACACAATGACAACAGACACGGTTTGGCAAGTATAGCCCAATATTGCTATCTCATTACACAGCACAAATCCCTCCCACACACTGATATTGTTATTGTGAAGTCTGATTCAGCAACTGCATGTGCAAGAGTCAAAACTATTTTTATGGTGATCATGCATTCCTGCAATAAATAACTGCAACTAATCCGTTTCTATACTGACCTCATTTCGATCATGTACTTTGATGGTCTTAACCTCAGAGGCTGTTACAGGATATGGATTCACAATCTGTAAATTACACGGCTACTGTCAAAATCTTAACATGTACAGTGATTACACTAGGTTGCCTATTTTTGCTGTCCATTCAAAACCATCCATCCATCCATTGTTTTATATAATATATATATAATATATATATATATATATATATATATATATATATGCAACCCCAGGGGATACTCATCCCTCCAATAAACAGGCGAGACACTATACTATACTAACTAATTAACTGATTCTGGTGACGAACAAAAAAAAAAAAACATTTCCCTCGATGCTTAGTTTTTTTTAGGTTTCCCGTCATTCGACAGCAAAATGGGTGTTTGTCAGTGACGGAATGATGGACCTTCAGTCAGTAGTGACGGAATGCCCAAATCTTGTAAAAATTCGTACATTTTATACACATATTTTTATTAAGCCACAGGGTTAAGAGTGTGTGAAAAATGTATCAGTTTGGAGAGTATGCTAGGTACTTGTGCAATTTTTTTATTGATTTATTTTTTTAGCTTTTGTAGGTCAGCTCCATAATTCTTTAGAGATTTGAATCCAGAACTTCTGGACTGTGAAGCTGATTATGTGCTAATGCTGCAAGACTGTGCTGTGTCCAAATCTATCTCTAGACACATTTACTGGCAATCTGATTCGTTTGTTTTCCAGCCCTTGAACAACGGGAACTCATGTGTCATTAAGAGTGAATGCTGAGTCATGTGATTTTGATTTTTTCTAACATTGTGACCTCGATATTTATTTGCTTAAAGAAGACTTCTTGGGCCTTTTTTCCGAAGTGGAAAACATCTCCCAGGTGTACGTAACATTGCTTTGCCAAAATACCACAGTGATCGAGACTTGGAGTGCACAAAGTACAACCCATTTCATGTCTTGCCAAAATCACTTGTCTGAGAGGCCGACAGTCTCATGCAAGTGTTGCTTACCAGAAGGTAACACGGTTAGGTAATGCCAGTCTGTGCATACAATGATATCCGTGCAACTTTAAAAAAAAAAAAATTTTATTACACGTCTGTATGAATGTGCAGTCTCCACTCAAATATACAGTACCGTTCTGTCTCTGGCAAAGAATACAATATGTGTAAGGTAGCACTTGACCAAAGTTTGTGAGTTGGAACAGGTGGTCTCACTGTCTGTCATGTTCCTAAATGAATAGCAGACAGATTATGTAAGAAAGAAAACTGCCAAAATTGATTAAAGAGAGCCTCTGTGAATCGTATTACATAATGAGTTGATTTATGAAGCGTTCTTCAGTGTCACATTTTCACTGTCCCAAAAACGTTCAGTTTCAGATTTGGCAATAAACCATGTGACATACAAATTCATGCACTTCCTCAAATATGAGAGCTAAAACATTCCTGTGTCCAAAGCAACTCGCTTTGGAATTCCGGCAGCACCCGAATACTAACTCTTGACACTGGAATGAAACTTTTAACAGTGCCCTTTTTTTTTTAAGCTTTCCAAGCTGTGACTATTTCTTGGTTGCTAAGAAACAGATGTCTACTTTCCCCCATAGACCAGAAGCACAATGCGAGAAAACAAAGCACAAGGCATCTTCACTGTCAGTGTCCATTCAGCACGACGTCTGTCAACTATTGTTATGAAACGGCAGATGAGAACAATACTCGTTGGTCCACTTGCATAAGCCACTATTAGAGAATTTCTTGCTTCTTCTGGTTATCCTCAAGTTTTACAGAGAACTGGAAATTGAATCACTAACAGGCAAACGAGGCATAATCGGATTTACACAAAGACGTATCATTGCACGGTACTGTCAAGTTAACGCTTGTTAATTGATGCGCATGCAAAAGTAGAGGTGCATTTGTCCACTTTTCCGTTGATGCAATTAGAATTATGGCTGCAAGAACCGTCAAGTAAAATTTAGGTTCCAAGGAAAGAGGAACAAGCTCTTGTATCACTGTGAATTTTCCAAATCATCCCCAAGATTTGACCCCACACTGCAGCCACATTAGATGGAGTCTGCAAAAAAGCTTCACAGTTATGTGCAGCCAATCTATCGAGAGTACGACTTCCGATTCGGGCTCATTTGGGAGAATTCCATAGCGCAACAGGCGTTTGTAGAGTCCGGGAATTCCTGCAAAATGGCGACTTCCAACTAAAATATCCGATTTTCAGGCATGGGTCCTTGAGACTTTTTCGTGCTTCTTATGACAGACATGTCCATCCAATTTCGTGTTGATTGTGAAAATTATGTTTAGGACTTAATACAAATACTTTCCAAGAATGAGTAAATGTTGGGGGTTCGTTTCGAAGACCCCTAAAATACATACCGGTACATTTTCACCAGGATACACGCCCTTGCATGAAATTGCTTTGCTTTCAGACATGTAAATACAAAGATTCCAAGAGGGCCTTTGCATTGCAAAAAGTACACGAGTTTGGGTTAAACACATCAATGTAAAAGCTCCATTAACGAGCACTTTACCTTTTTTAAAATTATCGAGCTCACTTGAAGCAAATAATCAAGATGACAAATAAAGAGTATGATTAAAAGGATTAAAGCATTAAAAGGTGACTCAGAAATGTTCTGACAGCCTTAAAGAAGCACTTTGAGGTCATCCATTCAATTTCTGCTGTTTATCCACTCTCCAAGTTGAAAAACAAGACACCAAAGCATTTTCCAGTCCATCTGTGAGGCATAGTGACTGCAGCAATCCAACTGGACTTGTTCACCTGAAACAGAACTTAACATCCAGCCGACAGGTTTCACTCCAACTTTTTCCGACGGAGAACATACAGCTTATCGGTGTTGTTTCTGATAACGGTGGATTTGCAAACCACTGACTAGATGCCTGTTAGGATATGTCACCAATTTTGTGTTTTCATAATCATGTTTCATACACTATTTGTATCACTAATAATTGTATACACACAGACACTCATTTAGCACACATGAGCACAGCCACACACACACACACACATTCGGTTTCAAGTTTCTGAATCTTCGAGCTGAAGTTTTAAACTGTCTGTTGTGATTGGTTGTTTCCTGCCTGCCTGCTAGAATTCCAGAAGACAGCCCCCCTCTTTGTCTCTTTATGTCCGGAGGAGAGTCAGATGAAGGGGGTCAGATGAAGGGAGTGTGGGAGGCCGAACAGGCCTGTTCGGCCTCCGGCTCTCTCTCTCTCACCAACTCGCAAATTGGAAAATAAAACTTTGCTTGATTGACTTTGGACATTCAGCCATCATTATTTAAATAATTCCCAGTGTAAAAAAGGCGTCAGGGCCGTTTTATACCTGACATTTATTTGGTGGAGAATGCGGGCAGCCGCACTCGGACGGGCGTCGTCGTTGGATCTTTTGGACGCCATCGAATCTGACGTCAGCGCTTCAACATTGAGAAAGCGAGGCCTCCAAGTTCCTGCGACGGCGCACCGCCCGGATGCCGGTTGCCGATAGGACAAGGCTGATCCAGAGGAAATCAGGTATTGTTTTTCAAATTATTTTGTGCCACCATTTTAAAATTTAAAATATTAACACAATTCGTAAGGGGTGATTTATGTGGGTAAGACAGCGCGCGCAGAGGCCGGGCCTCGACCGTTTAGTCAGTACGGTAACAAAAACTGCATCGTGCTAGTCCAAGGAGTTATGTAAAAATAATCGGTAGCGAATTAGGCCATAACTCATCGGTAGCGAATTGACCATAACTCGTTGAAACTGAGCAAATTTTAGACACGGATAGCACGGTGAACAAATTGATTTGTTCCTCGGCGTCGATGGTAGCGAATTTGGCCATAAACTGAGCAAATTTTAGAGATTGATCCGCCTAGAGAAGGGAGACAAAGTTTCCGCGAATATTAAAAGGTTCCCTCCGGTGTCGACAATGGAAAAGAGTGGCAATCAGGAGAAGGTCTTACTCACAATTTCACATTGAAATTCAGGGAATAATAAGGCATTATTTTCGGTGGTTTTTATTTGAAGTGTTTTGGGGGCTGTGCAGCTGTGTGTGTGTGTGAACAAAGGAACAAGTTTGAGTCAGTGAGAATGTGTGTGCGTGCGTGCGTGCGTGTGTGTGTGTGTGTGGGTTTGGAGAAGTAGCAGAACAGACAACAGCAAAAGAAGAGGTCTGGCTGGGGCAAGCCTGAAGGATCAGGTTTCAGGGTAGTGAGAGAAGAATTTGCAGAGAAGCTGAAGAAAAAAAAAAAAAAAAACCCCACACACACACAACGTCAGATGTGGAATGATCGTTTTGCTTGTGGATGTTTGCGGAAAAACTGTTTGCAAAATGAATGAATGGTGTGATTGGGGATTACAAATACCATTTGGTATTTTATCCCATGTACTGCAGTAAGGGTAATAAACAGGACCAGTATTTGAGAATGACAGAGAAAGTTGTTGGCTGCCAGGATGGCCGAGTGGTCTAAGGCGCCGCGTTCAGGACCCAGTCTCCCCAGGAGGCCTGGGTTCGAATCTCGAATTTCCCCATTGTGGGACTAATAAAGGGCATCTTAAGAAGGTAAAGAAGGGGGAGGGGGGTTGCAACTGCCCCCTGTATCCTGAGAAACCCCCAAAAAAGACAGATAAACCAATAAAGCGCTCACCTCAATGTGCTGCGTGTATAAGTGGCAGTGTGCATTTGTGGCAGAGGCTGCATTGGCCCTATAGGGCTGCACATACATAATTATGAGAGATATTAGTTGAATTAAAGGACTTATTATGGGCAAAAGATAAAGATGGATTGTGTTGCTGTTATACTAACATGTTATTGTTGTTTGTAGTTGTTCAGTGTTGAGAACTGTGTGTGTCGTTTTGTGGGCCCGTGTATATGTCTGTGTGTCTGTCTGTGTGTCTAAATATCAGGGAGAGTGATAAAAGTGGTTGGAATTATGCTAAAAGGATTGATGAAGTAGAGATAAAATGGAATCAAGGATTAGCAACCAACAAAAGGCTACTTATGAGTGACGAGATCTTATTGAGAAAAATAATTCCCAAATTTACAAAAGAAGTTAATAAAGAAGATGATTTGAGGAGATAAATTCATTTAAATTTGAAATTAAATAAAATAACTTATACAACGGGATAGGCTAAAAAGAAAAGAGAGAAATAGCCTGATGTGCGTTTTCTGAAAAATAAAAAAATTTAACCCAGATGCCTAGGATGGTTTAAAAAGATGAGTGAAGATAAGGAAGTTCATCAAAAAACAGGATCCTGATAAAATTCAGTATTTAGACAAATGGATAGCTGAACATGGCTTTAATGGTCAGTTAAAAACACGAAAAATAGCCGCATTGCAGAAATCAATCATAGCAAAGACAAAGAAAGACCCCAAAAAGATGAAGACAAATGGCTTTGAGGAAACAGAATATTGGATGAGGGTAGCCTTAAAAAGAGAAGAGGGTGACAAGAAACAGAAAAGATGAGACATTTGGGCAATACAAAGTGAGAATGACAGCTGTGTTTTAAAACCACAGCGGGCTGCAGGAAGATGGTGATGTGGATGGGGCATTTCAACAGCAGTTGAAGAATGCTTTACATGCAGGATCAAGAGAGGAAATTCATAAGTGGGTAAATAAACATTACATTTGCCTGCCAACAGGTACCCTGGAGGAGTATGTAAATCACGCCCTCCATGCTGAGAAGATAGAAAATAAAAAGAAACAGAAGTCTATAGACACTTTTTATCAAAATAAAGGTCAGAATGTCTTTTATCAAGGTGGAAGAGGCTGAGACAAGGACGCCTTCCCACCGGAGATGATATTTGTTACAATTGTGGCAGATCAGGACACTTTGCCAGAAACTGCCGTCAACCACACAGGAAGACCACACTAAAAGAAGGCCAGATAGCAAGAAATTGCCTTGAGAAGAAGCAGCCTTCAGCATGACTAAGTTTTAAATGAAGAGGTTTTCCTAAATTTACAAAAGATATTGGCTTTTGATTAAATGATTGAGTTGAAATAACCGTATTGGTAATGGGACACCAATTACCCTTTTTATGTGACATTGGTGCAGATAGGATTGCTTATAATAAATCAATTTCAAATGATAGGGCAAGTGAGAAAGGGGCCATAGTCAGATGTGCAAGTGGAAAAATGGAACAGAGTAACAGAATTAGAACCTGTGTGGTTGAGGGACCCAGAAGGACACTGAGTTGGTTGCATGAATTGAAATTAGTTTTATTTTTACAGAATAATGAGAGCCCAAGTTGTGGGGATGTGATTAATTTACAGAAAAAGTTTAGTGATGAGATAATTTATATTTACATGATTCAATAGACAAGATATATCATTTTGATGATGGTTTTTACTTAATTGTATACTTGCGTCTCCTTCAGAAAGGGAGAAGTAGGTGTTATGAAGTTTTAACAATTGGATGAAGCTTCTGAAAGTGAACATGAGGAATTTTTGCAAAAACATAGGTGTTTCTTGATTTTTTAAATTTTGATTCGAGACATTGGTAGGTTTGAGTGGTTGTGGAAAAACTACAGTGAATTTGGAAATTAGGAGCAGACTGTGGAGAGGCTCCTGTGAGGAGGAGGATAGAAATTAGATCCTGCTTTTTGGTGAATTGAAGAAAGAGTTTATATTTCAGTTGATAATTTTTGGATCAAAGTAGAACAGAAATGGAAAATGACACAGGAAAAAAGATGGAAATTTAGTTAGAAGGGCTATAAATTTCATTAAAGCATAGAAGGAATTAGAAACTACAATAACATTAATGGGCACTTGTCCACTTTAAGGAAAAATTGGTTAAAGTGAAATGAGTCAAAAGATTCGGAAAAATTGGAAATAAAATAGAATTAACAAGTTCACTTTTGTGATAAGAAATTTGTGATTAGGTGAAAAAGGAAAAGAAAATCACAGGTTTTTCGAATAGAACAACATAATTTAAATTGGCCAGCTTGTAAAATGGAAAAGAAAATCCTAAATTATGCAGAAAATAATGAACGTGTCGAACAGGAAAAGAAAAAAACTGAACGTCTTGATAAAAACATAAATTTTTCGGGACCGAGTCGTGATAACAAAGAAGAATTACGTGGACAAAAATACAAAAAAAGAAGTCCAGTTGACTTGTCCAAATTGTCACCCAAACATCAACAGTGGTTCAAGGAAGGCAAGTGTTTCAATTGCGGAAAAAAAAGGTCATCTTGCTCGTCATTGTGGGGGAAAAGTTAAGCCTAGTCGACGCCGTGTTGACGAGTCACCTGATGATGAATGACTAGGCCGGGACCCCAGAGGGGCTTCGGACTGCGAGTTAATGTCCAAACCTCTGGATTCCTCCTCTGACAATGACAGCGGGGAAGACATCGAGGAAGATATTAAACATACGTTTGACCACGAGAATTACTTAATGTGTCATCAAATTGAACCGACGATATAATCTGAACTAAAGATAAGATGCAGCTGTTAAAAAAGGAAGTCACATATTTAGGCCGCATTTTAACTGAAAAGGGGCGCATTTTTGGGGACAAGGAAAAAGAAGTCGTTGCCCGAGCCCTAAAACCAATAACAAAGAAGTAAATAATGACCTTTATAGGTGTATGCAACTATTGCCAGGCATGGATTGCGAATTACTGAGAAATCACACGACCATTGCTGGACATCATTTATGACAAGCCAATGACATTTGAGAAGAAAAAAAAAATGTTTGAACACTTGAGGCTGACAAGCTTTTGAACTTGTCAAGCGTGAACTCATTGATTAAGATGTATTAGCACTACCAAATTACTATGAGCCATTTGAGCAAACAGTGACTTCAAAAATGGTTTCATGACCTTGTGTGGCTGCAGACGCGCAGGGCTCATGAAATCACTTGCATATTAGTCACAACAATCGGATCAAGCAGTTTTCACTGCTGCTTTAAGGAATAAAAAAAATGACATTCCATCACACGACATTCACATTGCACAGCGACTTAATTGTCACAGGGATATTACGCTAATAAGGTGCGATGCATTTCAGCCCAGCGTCATTTTGTTTTCCGCACCATTAGAAGGCATCACACGACTGTGGAGCCGCTCCAAATTATCACGAACCCCCGACTTGACCTTTTGTTTTTTTTTTTACATTATTTTTCCTTTTTCCTCCCGACTGGAGGAAATCAGACTTGTAACACAGACCAGGTGCGCTTTCAGACTGATAAGAAAGTGACTGAGAACCAAGGTTGTAGGAAGAAATCACGCTGACTTTTATGCGATGGGAGTATTAGTAGTCTGATACCAGCAGATAACTTGGAAAAGAGAAATTGTTCGGATAAGCAGGAAGAGCGTAGGCGGTTGTGAGCTAATTAAGATTTGGGGTTTTCCATTTTGTATGAGTTGTATGGTTACAATGTGGACTGACAAATGTTTATGTGTTCTGTCGACATTGGGCAAACGGCGCTTTAAAAAATCACAGAAGATGAAAGAAAAATTGTGCATAAAGCACGTCTAAATAAGTATTTGTAAATGCAAAATTTTCTGAACAGAAAATGACACGATTACGATTGAATAAAGGTTGGAGCCAAGCCATAATCCCAAGGTCGACCTAGCACAAGAGGGTTAATGAAAACACACACACACAGTAAATCAACTTGACAAGTTGATCTCAGGCCAGGGAAAAAGGCACCACTAAGTGCACATTGGAAGAACAAAGGTGCAAACATTGCTGAGGACAGGATCAGCAAATTGGCAGATGGCAAATCCTGGCTGCCTAATTCATTGATTAGAGGAATAAGATGATTGACACACGAGCAGATAGTCGTGTGTCAACAGGGGGAAGTATGATATGAAATTGTTCCCACATATAGACTTTTCAACAAAAAACTTTTTTTTTAGACAAAGTGTTAGTTGTTTGGGTTGCAATATTGTTTGGTTATAATTAAAATGTTTTCAAAATGGATTAAGTTGTTTCCATCAACACATGCTGATGCTAAAAACGATTGGGAAAAGTGTTGTGTAATCAAATTATCCTGACATTTGGAATTTCAAGAAGTGATTTGAAGTGAAAATTATGCATTTTGTGAATGATGTTGTAACAAGTGGGACAGTTGTTAAAAAATGGACTCAAAGCGTCACTGTGCATACAGTCTGCAGGACTTGTGGAACGCACTAATGAAAAAAAAAAAAAAAAAGGAGACAATGGCCAGACTGTGTTTCAATCACAGCAATGAGGACAATGCCAGCCGAAGGAAGGACACTATCCCCTATAGACTCTCAGGTTCATCAGAACCACCAACGAAAAATATGTTTGACCGAAAAAGATCCAAAAGACGCCAATACTGGTCAAGTGTTGTTCTGATTTACAGAAATTACGTCCGTGTGGGAGACCAACTCTTCTTCAAGGTGTTGAAACGACTTCGTTGGGGGGAAGTGAATGCTGAGATGGCCCTCGCCAGATGATGGCGGTGACCCCGACGCAGCAAAGGTCGCGGGGCGTGGCAGCTGGATCCACCAGTTGCAGTACAAACTTCACCGGTTTCCAGCTAAAGGCCTAGCAACGCGAATCCCTCCCCGAGTCACAATCTCGGACCACACGCACATCAGAACCACACCACCAGCCACAGATACGAATGTTGAAGCCACAGAATAAAAAGATTAGATATGGTTTGGAAATTAATGACGTACATAAAGAAATTTTAGCCTTGATTGAAGAACATAATTGCATTTAAAGTTTTAAAAATGAAACAATTATTGATGTTATGACCACTATGAAGAATTTGAAAGACAATATATCGGGATAATTATGGTTTTCATTTTTGTTATGTGTAGACTGTTTTTGTTACATTATTTTTCTGACAAAAATGATGATTAATTGCATGTTTGTTACCCAAAAGTAACATTACAATCTGATTGATGTTGAGTATGACAAACTCAAACTGGACAATGACGAACTCGAACTGGACACTGAAACGTAAAAAGAATATGGACTTGTCGCTCAAGCCCCACACGTGCATACATATACACCACACACGAAGATCCGGGAGGTAAAGACGGCTGTCTCCTCCTACAGCGAGGCAAGGGGCCTGCATCAAGTCACCCCAGGGACAAGCTCTGCGTGGAGACAGTTTTGTTATTTTTCACTAGGCACATTGAAATGTATTTTTATATGTTTTATTCCCTGATGGTCATCAAATGATGAAGATCTCGTTCCACGTCGGAAGAGAGGAGAGGAATTTTTGTCCCTACTGAGGGTTTTTCGCCTCTCCACTGTTGTATGATTTCATAATGATGATCTGTCCTAAAGCCGTGGGGCCATGATTTTGAATTCACAACAGGGGGGAATGTTAGGATATGTCACCAATTTTGTGTTTTCATAATCATGTTTCATACACTATTTGTATCACTAATAATTGTATACACACAGACACTCATTTAGCACACATGAGCACAGCCACACACACACACACACATTCGGTTTCAAGTTTCTGAATCTTCGAGCTGAAGTTTTAAACTGTCTGTTGTGATTGGTTGTTTCCTGCCTGCCTGCTAGAATTCCAGAAGACAGCCCCCCTCTTTGTCTCTTTATGTCCGGAGGAGAGTCAGATGAAGGGGGTCAGATGAAGGGAGTGTGGGAGGCCGAACAGGCCTGTTCGGCCTCCGGCTCTCTCTCTCTCACCAACTCGCAAATTGGAAAATAAAACTTTGCTTGATTGACTTTGGACATTCAGCCATCATTATTTAAATAATTCCCAGTGTAAAAAAGGCGTCAGGGCCGTTTTATACCTGACAATGCCAACTCTAGCCTGACAGTTGGAAGCCCTGCAAGGTGTACTGTATGTATCGAATGAAAAAAGCTAGGAATCCTGAAAAGGAGTAGTCCATTAAATCGATCTACTTGTACATCAAAATGTGTGCTCAAGTCAAGTCATGTGAACAACTTCTACTTCTTAACCCAAACTCTACCCCTATCCCTACTTTAATGTTGAAATTTGTGGCGTGAGCCGTTCTTTATTGAAGTGCGCAACAATCAGCAACATACAGCAGCGCAAAAAACCGGAAGTAAACAGAGTCTTCTTCGCGATACACAAAGTCACAGCATTAAGCAACAGCACCACCCATTGACAAATTACCGTACTACAACATTTAACTCCCAACACTTCCGCAAACCTTATCGCGATAGTAGTATAGGATAGCAAACTGTGAAGATGATTATACTTGACCTTCTTGAGAAAGGTTTGCTGGGCTTCAAGCAGTTTTTGTGGCTAGTTAAGGATCATCATGTTCAAGAATCTACAAATAGGCCAGGAGATTATAGCAGGCCAACGGGGATTGGATTGAAATAATTGGGAATTCTTGGTAATCTTGTGTGGTAGCGTGGATGAGCAGTCTAAAGGCTTCTTTATACTCGTGCGGGGAGCCAGTGCGCGGACGTCACTACGGCAATGCTGCGCACAGTTTGCCTTTTTACTCACATTTTGAAAATGTGTTGCAGTTTCGCTCCAAGTCGGACGGCGTCGTTACGGCTGGTATTGGCTAGGACAGCACAGGGTGGAGTATCCTCTGCCTTTTTTTACCAAATCCCGTCACGGGTGTTTACGTTGCCGAACAACAAACAACGCATCAGCGACGACAATTACGGTCGTGCCTGCAAGAACAAAGGGACCTCGATTATTAGATGATCCATTTAATTGGATCGCAAAATCGATCAGAAAGGTGGCGGCGGAGGTGGTAGGTGCGTGTGTGGAGTTTTTTTTACTCACACATACCACCCACGCAGCTGCCGAGCTAATTTGCTTCTTAGCAGTAGCAAGCTGCATGGTGCGGATTCTCTCCTCCGGGGTGAAATATAAATTACCCTTAAAACTGTGCGTCATTGCAGAATGTTACTGAACAGACCAATCACAAGAGAGAATGCGCGCTGCATCCCACGCACTGCAACAATTTCTTACGTGTATGCGGCATGTGTTGCAAACATGATAGATCACAGATAGGCAACTGGTGGCCGCATGTGGCCCACAATCACACAGGCCCTTTTATTTATTTAAAGAAAAAACATTTTTATTTATTTATTTTTTAATCAAACCGAACAAAATAATGACAATAAATTCTCTATTCGCTTTCCAAGTAAATCCAGGAAAAATCCATAAAAATCTTAAAAAAGCTAAAATAAATTTGTGAATTTGTGGCTGCTGAACTGCGAATAAGCAAGGTTGACTGTAGTTTTAAGTTGTAATATCACTAATCACCACTAGATGGCGTTTACACTGGGTTATACTGCCCTACAACGTGAGTAGGCTGAATATTTTTATGCGGATTTGGGATGATATGCAGGACAAACCTAGTAACTCAATAGTATAAAAGAATTGGCTGAGTAGATTTTTGTGAGAAAAAAAAAGTACAAAATGAGTTCTTGCGCTCAATGTTTTTTTGTTCAGCGGTTTTGTGTGGTCTTGGAATGGCCATTGCACAGAAAAATATATTCAAAAGGAAATATTTTCAAAAGACGCATTTTGTCCATATTTAAAATAGCATTTTTCTCATTCATCTGATTAGGAAGTGTATGGTTCTTTGTGCCCCCAGCCCTGAGTAGCACTGATCAAAAAAAATGTGCCCCCTCCAGGATGTAAGGGGCCCATCCCTGTGCTACATTAAAACCTTTGCTTTGAGATCAAATCCCACCGCTGTCAGTGACTTTCTGCGGAGGAGGGTAGCTCATCTGTAAGGATTTGACTTGTGAAACTGGAGTGTAACAAATACAGTCTTGCCGTCACGGTCTTGGCAGGCAATTTCAGTGTCACACTCTTTAAATGTTGAATATCTACAAAATGAATATTAAACGAGAAAAGAGGAGATAGTATCAAAAATGTATTTTCAGTGTATTTCAGTTGGTTAGAGTTGCTTGGAATGTTTTTTTTCCGCTGTACTCAGACACATCCTCCCTTTGGGATTGCATGTGACCCAGAACAGACAGAGGTGCTGCTATATATTTTAGGAGAGGAGGATGCTCAGGATTAAGCAACTTGTCACAACTGTCCTGTGGAAGAGCACAGTGTGCTGCACAGTGTCTTTGTGATCTGGAGTTGTAACGTGGCTGCAGGCCATGTTCTGTTAAATACGACAGTTACATAACACACACTCGCACACGCGCACACACACACACACACGCACACACAATCAATCCTATTTCAAATTTCTTATCCCAATACAAATCCAAAACAAATATAAATTACAGGCATGACCACCTCCGTGTGTGTCAACAAAGATAACAGCAGGACCTCCAAAACTAAATGCATGAACAATATTTCATGAATAAGACGTCTTTAATATTGTAGAGACTAACCCAATTACAATTTTAGCTTGCAGCTGTCTTATTCACTAATTAGTATACGTAATGAGAAAACAGTGAGAAAGTGTCCAAGCTGTAGTTCTTCTGCATCATGCTGTTAGTGTTTGAAGACGTGACTGAACTTCATGTGTGATGTTAGAGTTTTTTACTGAGTCTTTTAAACGGAAGTGTTTGTCTGATGACCGGTGTGACTGCGGAAATTTACATTTAAATGAAGAGAGTACGGTGGGCGACTGGTAATCACGATGGGTTCACAGTGCAGAGGTTGAGGGATCGATTTCAGCTCCGGCCTTCCTGTGTGGAGTTTGGATGTTCTCCCCATGCTTACGTGGCTTTTCTCCGGGTACTCCGGTTTCCTCCCACATTCCAAAAACATGCATGGTAGGTTGATTGGACACTCTAAATTGCCCAGAGGTATGAGTGTGAGGGCGAATGGTTGTTTGTCTTTGTGTGCCCTGCGATTGGCTGGCAAACAGTACAGGGTGTACCCCGTCTACTTTGCGAAGATAAGCACCCGCACACCCGCGGCCCTTGTGAGCCGAAGTGGTACAGATAATGGATGAAGACAACTGTGAATTAAACTTCTATCTACATGTTAAAAACCTCATGATGACCTCGTTTCAATTTATTCACAAAGTGGATTGGCCTCTATTGAATCTCGTGATCAGTGGCTGCAACATTCGGTGATATTTAGTTATATTTTTGAAAATATGTCCAGAAAATTTGAAATACAATTTAAAAAAAAAAATTTTTAATTGAAAAAAATCAACCAATGCATTCTTCATCATTTTGTACTGCGCTTATCCTCACTGGGATTGTTGATGATCTTCAGCCGATCCCAGCTGACTTTGGGGGTGAGATTTAGCACACCTTGGACTGGTAAATTGAAATAATCAAAGAAAGTGCACTTTAGTAAGTAGGACTGCAACAAAGCTAATAATACACAACTCAATAATTGTGACATTTAAAAAGTCTTTAAACAGAAATGACAACATGGGACGTACACTTTTGAACGTGATTCTCATTTATCGCGAACGAATATGCAAATGAACTGAACCCTTATACTAACCATTCCAATTATATTCCCTCTCAGTTTTCCACAATGACAAAACTTCAACAACAAGTTGCCAGCTGACAAATAAAATTTGACTGGCACATTTCTAGGTGTGTGAATGAAACGTGTCCCCAAGTGTGACAGGCATTCAGACACTCGCTCAATATTGTCGCGCGTGTCACACGGCTGAGAATTCCTGTGACGAGCTCTCATGAGTTTGTGCACATCCTACTGAGTCGACAAACGAGTAGAAAAAACCCCCCAAACAAAGCACTGGCCAGGCACGTTGTGTCTTCTATTACAGAATGTTGCACAAAGCAGTCATAGTACATCATTTGCATGAGAACAGACAGTCTCTAAATCAAGCACATTTATATTTAAACCAAGCGATGACTGTGGAATGTACCCTTTGTCTCTATTATTAGTGACCCCGTTTCCAAGTCATTACTCAAACACAGGGCTCATTATTAGGCATTATTCTAAGTGCTGCGGGAGAAAATCATTTACGGATACTATAAATACCCACAGAGACAGGTGCACATATATCCTGGTCAGAATCGTCACAAGACCTTTAAGTCCGCTGTGTGCTGCACGCACGTGATGTTTCTGAATGAGATCGTTAAACTCAGAAAAGGGCGACATGTCCTGTGCGCACACACAAACACACGCGTCCACAGAAGGATACACACATATATCCTTCACATTTTGTTTTAAATATTTTGAATCTACAGACTCAAGGCCTGTTTCGGAAAACTGCACACGTAAAATGTAATTTGATGGCAGCGCGTGTAACAATGTGCAGCAACACTGAAGATAGGCCAGTGTTAAAGTTGGTGTTAAAAACAGATTGTCTGTGATGCATTAAGACAGGCGTGGCCCATTAAACGTTCTAATCCGGCCGGCCAAACTTGAAAAAAATTTAATGTTAATGTTTTATTTTCTAAATACTCTGGTGTGTCAAACATAGATATTTTGTTGCAATGCTTTTTTTCAATTTCATTTAAAATTAAATTGATTTTTTTTCTCCGATGAGGTGAGGTTACCAAAACACTCCATCCATCTGCTCCTGGTCCGGCCCATCTGTCACATTTTAGAACCCATTGTGGCCCACCAATCAAAACGTTTGCCCACCCCTGCATTAAGACCACTGTGTAATAAAAAATAAATAAAATTAAAAAAAAAAAGCTTGTGTAGATGCAACACTGATATGTTGTAAAAAGGGATGTCAACTGGATTCGACCCTATTTGGTAGTGAAATTTAACCCACACCCTTACGTCATGATTGATGTTCCTGGATAGAGTCCAGACAATTTTCTTCAACATCATTTTCCTCCTTGCTTGAAAGATGGAATCAAACTTGCCAAAAATTCTCACTTTCTCACTCTTCATATGTGAGCGGAGCTGTGCTGAGAGGCAAATAACGAGCAAAACAGTGAAATGCCCGATTTTACGGAAGCCCAAATTTCCCTCTCTCCAGCTACTTCTTCCAGCTCTTTTAAGTAGATACCAAAGTGTTCCCAGGCCAACCAGGTGGCATTGTCTCTCCAGTGTGTCCTGGGTCATCTTTGGGGTTATCTCCGGTTGGGACGTGCCCTTTACACCTCACCGGGGTCGTATCCAGGAGCCATCCTTATCAAATACCAAAGCCACTTCAAATGGCTTCTCTAAATGCAGAGGACCAGTAGCTGTTTTCTGACCCCCTCCCAAAGAAAAAGGAGGAACTAATTTCAGCCACTTGTATCTGCGATCTTGTTCTTTTGGTTATGACCCACAGCTTGTGAACATAGACTGTCAGTTAACTCATTCACTGCCATTGACGGATATGGAAGCCAAAAGGTACATCCATTCTACCTGAATGACTTAAATTGAGAGCTTCGCTTTTCAGTTCACCACAACAGACCAATACAGAGTGCACATCACTGCAGACGCTGCTCCGATCCAACAGTCAATCTCCCCCTCCAACCCTTCTTCAAAAAGGGGATCACCACTGCTAATCCAGAGCTACTGTCCAAATGTCTATGTGATGTTGCCGAGGCGAGTCAACTAGGACAGCCCCTTAAAGTCCAGAAGCTTCAGAACTCTAGGCGGATCTCATCTGCCCCCGTAGGAGCACCTGAGTGACTTCAAACCCGGACATAGGGGAGCCCGTCTCAGACAACCCAGATTCTGCGTCCTCATGGGGAGACATGTCGGTGGAATTCTGGAGGTCTTCCAGGTATTCTCTAATTCAGAACGTCTTGAGGTGAGATCAGCAGCCCGCAGTGTTAACGGTGCACTGCAATATTGAACTGCATTGAGATGCACCTGGTTGTACTAAATGAGCCCTACAGTTTGCTTTCGCAATGTCGTCTACTAAGGCATTTGCATCCCAACATTTCTTCTAATAAAAAATCAACTGTAATCAAACATGTAAAGGGACATGACGTGAATATGAACAGCAGCCATTCGAGAAACACTTGTTTGTACAGCTGCTTTGGTCTAACAATGTGCTGATTGTCACTTCCTCTCAAAGTCATAAAACGACCACACTTGTTGGAAATATAATTAGTGCACCAGTTTAACGGGGATGTGCTCAGTCTAGGCCGCGCTCCTTTTAAAGTATTCTTCCTTGCTAATATAACTGTGAGGGGGAGACCCTAGGGTGCACACTTGAGAACAACAACAACAGAGAAAGGAAACATCTGCGGAGCGGCTCATTGCACACACTGGAATGTACGCATATGAAACATGACTCACTGATGTTTATTTTGACTCTCATACTCAGAGCTGTGTCTGATGTTTTGACCCATAGCTAAATAAGGAATCGCACAGCACTGCAAAATACAACCTCTATTGTAATATGTGCAAATGAAAATCTTTGTTAAGGGGCCAAATGCCTCTAAAGTAGAGATAGACCGATATGTACACTTCAGGGACGATACAGATTATTAGCAGTCCAGGAGGCCAATAACCAATATTTGGAGCTGATATTCTTTTTCCATAAAAAGAAAAATAATGGTGTCAAAATCTAAAAAAAAAAAAAAAAGAAAAAAATTATTAAACTTGCTCCATACATTTTTTTTTTTTAATTTTCATAATGTAGATTTTTATAAATAATTATTAAATATTTCTGACAATATACATCTTTGTTGTATATTTTTAACTGTCCAACGAGCACCCAGGGTCATCAAAGTCTTCAAAAGTTAAAGGAAAACTTAAATAATAGCTCCCCATTGTGTTCTACAGTAAATAAAATTCAGCAAAATTTAAAAATGACAGAAATGTTAAAAATTCACTTATTAATTTTGATTCCTTAAAGTCAAGTTTAGTATGAGAAAAAAAACCAGTACTTTTATAATGAATAGTTGTTATACAAAAACACATTAAAACATAATGCTCAAATGAAAAGGTATTCAACTTAATTGTTCAATACAACCGAACTGCACTTGGAACTCTATAGTAACTCGTACCAGTAAGAATCACTGTCTTTGTTCAAGTGAATGTTTCACTGTATTACGGTTTATTAAAATTACGGGACATCAGAATATAATTCACCACTTCCAAATTTTCATGAATGAATGAATTATTTTTCACCTTATTGTTGATGGGCAAGAATTTTGCAAAAAAAAAAAAAAAAAAAAACTTTCCTACATGACCCTTTTGAGGACAAGCACTATAGAAATTGGATGGATAATTCTCTGACTGAGGAAGAAAATCTAATGTGCAATGTTCACCGCTGTTCCCATCACAGCCTGTTAACCTGATTTTCTAGACTGCATTGTTGGTAAGCACGTTCAGTTTAAGTCAGAACAAAGGCATCAGCAGGTTTGTAACAGGTTTACTTGGGATCAGATGACACATCCATAGAATTAAAATTGGGATGCCCCACTTTTTCACTCTGTTCACGTCAACACCGCAGCTTGACAGCTTCTATGACGCCATTTAATTCATCTCGTCAGATGACCACCACACGAGTGAGAGTTTATACCAGGTGAATGTCAACATCCCCACAGCACATGTGAGGTCACCGAGTGACAGAACAGCGACCACACGTGTCCCGATCAGAGAAACCTGAGCCTCGTTGGCGCACGAGCCTCATGTCGGCTCATTCCAGACATCATTTTTCCATCATCGAGATGAATGTCACGCCAAATGTAGGTCAACACACACACATACGCAAACCTAAAGCCTTTCAGAAGACTGTGCTTTCCATCTCAAAACGCGGATAGACCCTCAATATTGGACCCTTGATGAAACTTAATGCAATACTTTTAAATGAGAAAGCACGTCTCATACAAGTGTGCTTCGATCAACCTATTTTACACCTTTAGATGAAATTTGGAAGTTAACATTAAGTTTAGTTTTGGAGTATTTGTAGTGTAAATGAAAAGTAAAGAAATATTCCGCATATATATATATTTTTTTTTTATTTTTTGTTTGTCTTTTTACAATACCACCGCTTTGTAATATATATATATATATATATATATATATATATGTGTGTGTGTGTGTGTGTGTGTCCCCACTAGTCTCCACGCGGTATTCTGAATAATATTGTGTTCCTGGAATTAGAAATAAATGTAGTACAAGAAGAAGTACCATTTTGGGAGAAATCATCATCAGCCGGAGACCGAAACGAGCGACCAAACCCAGAAACGAGGTGAGCCATGTTGTCTTGCTGTCAAAAGTGTCTATGGCAGCACTATACACGTAGTCAGGTGTTCCCATCTGGCTTACGAAGTTAAAGCTTGAGGGTGTGGGAGATGTTTCTCAACTGTCGCTTAGAATTCCTTGATCACCTTCTGATTGCAGGTCTTGATGCGAGACGTTGCCTTTTTAGAGTGGCGTATTCTCTTTATACTTAAACGCACTTTGCCACAAACTAGTGAGTCGTCAGCATCATAGACGGCACGCTGATATTTATAGAGACTGATAAAGTTAGCTAGGCCAGATGTAGCTTTGTGCTGAAGGGACGTAATTTGTTCTGTTCCATCTGATGAGAGAAACATTGAGCTTGACCGGCTGTTTTTAACAGTAAATCCTACTCCATACTCCCTCATCTCATCTGTGGACTTCCCTTTCCAGAAGAATGAGTAGTCGCTATTGCTTACTGATCCAAATTCGATTGCCAGTCAACTCAGTTCTTGATCACCGATGGCAGTCTTTCGAACATCTCTGATAACACAGAAGTCAGCTGTAAAACCAGGTGTTGTGGTTCCTGCATTCCAAGTGCCCAATTTAAGGGTTGAATTTTAATGATCCACTTGTCGTACACATGGTTCGAGTGACGTCACAGGAGTTGCCCAGAACAATGTTGCTTTAACTCTACAGCTCCACATTTTCAGTACTTATCTTCAAAAATGAAGAAAGGATTTAGAAAAAAAATCTCTAAATTACACCGTAAGCTAGGAAGTGACATTTTGTGGTACACCTTGCACATTAAAAGCAAGAAAAAGAGTTTCATCTGTGATTCTGGTAGGGAACCACCCAGCAATACCGTACGTCACATCACAAAGCAGAAAATTATAATCGTTTGAACATTTTCCGAATTTCTTCCTGAAAAAAGGTTCAATACCTCACCCAAAACATGCACCCATTGCTAAAATCTTCCATCCACTTCTGCAATCTTGCAGCCTCACTTTTGTTGTGGCCTAAATAACCCCCGCCCCATACGGCAGCTGAGAATCCCACGTGAGCTGTGAGTCACACTGCCTTCTCTCTTTGTTCGCTCTCTCTCAAGCAGTCACACTGTGAATGAAGAAGGAAGAAAACCTCTTTGTGAACGTGACAACCCGCTCAACCTTCACATATGAGTTGACATTGTTGCCAAAGTTGTGTCGGTCAAGTCATTTGTGAATGGAATATCAATAAAGAAACTGTCACGTTTTCTTATCTGCTTGATTCATGTTTGATTTTAATAACTGAATGTAAGGTATTTTTTTATCATCATATTTCAATATATTTATACATCACAGATGCACATTATTTGCATGTGCTAGTTGTCAGTGATTTAAAAGGGGTCATAAAAAAACAAAGTGGGTGGAATATAGGGATGCATGGTGGAGAGCGGGATGGTCGGCAGCTCAACCATAAGATTTGTTTATCAATATTTCCCTGCAGTTGACAATCGACCAAAGTATAATCTGTGGAAATGAGGTCTACTCAACTTTTCTATTCCTCGATCATTTTCAGCTTTCTAAGCCTTCAATCGTTTCAGGTTGAATCACTAAATGGCTCCTAAGCTCTGTGTGACTCTGGAAAACGAAATAGACACCTAAGTCTTATCAGGCAGGACCAGACCACCTGACCATGATAACCACAGGGAGAACTTTAGACGGAAGGAACTTAAGATGAAGGCATTTCTAACTTAGTCATTTTTAATTCACCCGATTTAGATGATGAATGTGTCATCTAAGACTCTGAATGTAGAAGATAGGGGAAGTGGAAAAGTTTCATTTAAAGAGCAGGAAGGTTTTGTCGTGTGAGCAGCAATTTTGAATATGATAATTAATTTCATAGCTTGGGGCATGGGGCCGACAATGACCTTATCATCGTTGTACGTTCTTTTACTAATTTTGGTAAGCTACTTTTGTTGTCTCTGCTTTGTTTCGGAATGTCGCTAACTATTTTTTGTAAACGCTTCGAGGTGTTGCGTCTTCGCTTGGGGGAAGCACGGCAACTATTTAGCAAGGCACGTCAACCTCTTATCCATTCCCATTTGAAAATATATGGAATTAAATAATGTATTGTGTTGTCCAATTACCTCTTCCAATAACTTTCCTGCATCAAAATGAGTTTAAGAAATCTTGGTGAGCCTCCAACCAGGCTTCTTGGTTTGAGTGTTTCTATTTATGCTTGAGACGTCTGATCATATTACATGTGGACATACTGTACGGCTTTCATACAGACACATTTCTATCACAGTAAGTTTCTCTGTTTGTTTTTAAATAGACAGTTTCAAACCCTTGGAGATAGGTTGCTTAATACACAACAAGAATATAACTTACACTTTGATTATGCTGCTACACTAATAGAACGAAAGAAGAATAGCTCTCTTGGGACTTTTCATTCTTTTCTCATTGGGAAATATTTGGAACATGTGTGAGAAATAGACATGGAAAACATATTGTTTTGTATTCCGATCTGACCCCAGTGACATAATCTCTGAGCTGTTTTCTTGGCTCCTCACATTGGGTCATGCAACATGGCAAGCTCAGTCGAAATTTCACACTTCTCCCCCTTGTACAAAACACCTCCCAATGTGGTGCAATCAACCATTCATTTGCACACGTCTGAGTAAAGAGATGATGTAACTTTTAGAATAAGGTGTACAACACTGGCTCATCTTGAATGTCCTATTCTCTGACAAGAATCTACGAAATCTAGCCTTCATCTTTCTGCACTGTGCTGAATCTGGTATTGGTCAAGAAGATGAGATTTGTATGAGCCTGGCTGCGTTAGCCTTTATATTGACATAATGTATTGCAGTATATTTGCTCTAAGTATCTTTTTGTCTTGGAGCCAAAAAGTGAATTTGAATTACATTTGTTAAATCACAACCATGTTGAATTTGGGCTTATGTAACCCAAATTCCTTGCTTGTCAAATGTACCTTTCAGTGTGAATGAGCCGATTAGAAACGCTGCTTATGTGATTTGGTCAGCTCAAAGGCTAATGCACTTGCAGCCTCTGAAGGCTAGCTTTGTTATTGTTGTGGAAACGAGCTAGTGGCGAAGACCAGTGGAGATCAACAGCCATTTAGTTCAAATGTAGTCATGCCGTACTACAAACCCAATATTTCATCTGCAATCAATTAAATACTGTCAATATTGTCAATGGCATGCGACTTTTGTGGCACCAAAAGATCGATCAAATTGTCGTCACGACTCTCATGTAAATGGGATTTAGCAATAATAATAATTTATAGAAAATTTCAAATTATTGTTGAAACTGCCAGTCACCTGATAGTTCCTTATGAGTTAAATCATATATGAAAAACAAAATGTCCAATTTTACCTAGGCCTATCACAATAACAATTATTTAGGACGATACATTTCTTAGAAACTACTACAACCTATGTGGAATAAATGTTGATTCTTTTAATGCGTCTCATATAACAATATTAGGGCACATTAATTCAAGTACATCATTTTATATATTTACATATTTTTAATTCTCAAGGATTTGGGGCTTCAGGAGCTTTCGTGAAACTAGGGCAGAATATCCACCTCGTGGAAAAAAAAATGTACATCCCCCATTTGCCAACCACAGGGTATAAGCAAAAAGAAGCAGGCCAAAAAGACTTCAGACAACTGAGAATTCCGAAACTATATGGAATTAGCAATTTTTATCCTCGAGGGGTATGTTTGTCAACTCTTTTTGATTTTAAATTGAAAAGATAAAAAAAATAAAACTTCAAACCAATATCATATTCCTTTTTTTGTGACCGGCAATAATCCTGTGTAGTGTGCAGCAAAACTCTACCAGGAGGCGGGTTAAAACGATGTTGGTAAGCAAACCTGTGAGAGGAAGGGCTGCACTACTGTGGGAGTGGTCATAGTCGACACCAATCATGGTTAACAAAGTGGCTCCATTCATTCCCGTAATATGAGGTGCAAAAAGCGCTACTAAAGTCTGGGCATGACAGAAAGCACATCTGCACTGTGAAGTAGACACTTGGTGATTGCGCCCCATTCCCGAGTGTTCATTTTCTCCCCCATAGCTCTGCCACCTAAAGGGTTTGATGCACGCTGTTCACTCAGCAGTGCTCCATTTTTAAGGAACCTTAATTTACAAGATGAGCAGCAATGCCTGCTGTTCATATTTTTCTGAGTGAAATATGTGTTAGACGAGCTGTCTCCCATGCGCCGGATTTAGGCATGATCTCAGCAAATGTAAGGTTCAGCTCAATTCTGACTATCTTCCACCAAATTGTCACTCCGCCAGGATCTCCAAGAGACTCCTTCTGCTGCACTGGCCTGTCCGGTTTGGCGGAGACAGGTCTGCCAAATTAGCAAACACACAACGAGCCTGGTGCTTGCACGAAAATCAGGACACGCTAGCAAGTCCCCTCTGCCACAGATATGCAGAAAACAGAGCTCGAGGTCTCAAAACTGATCTGACAAGTTGACTTCAAAAAGTTGCAGGAAGTGGGAACCAAAAAGGAGGGAGCAGCAATTGTATTTTAGTGGGCAAAAAAGCCGTCAAGTGGGACGTTGTGGGTATGATGCCCACCCGGTCGCCACCCCCACCACATTACTGACTGCAGTGCCTCTCATTATGAACATTGTGGAGCATTCCTCTGACCTATTGTCCACCCCCAATGCATTCTGTCTCACCTCAAACATGAATGCCTTGCTGCGTATAGCATCTCTCTCATTATAGCCCCCTGGGATTGAGAAAAATTGATGCAAATGGTAATGTGAAGAGAAAAAAAACAACAATGCGTTTGAAATAGGTTTCATATGGCCAAATAGCAATTAATCACTCTGTGGCCTTGGTTGTGGGGAGCTTAGTTGACTGTAAGTCTGGGTTTGGATGCCAAGTCTCCTCTTCCAGTAGATAGCAGGCTGGGCAATCCCAACTGCAGGAGGTGCCATGCTGTCCAAAACCGTTTGTAACATTGGCTGGTCGAGTCAAGTCAAATCTATTTATACGACATAAGCTGATCTGATTAGTCTTGTACACAGATCCTGTAGATTAAATGCAGGTAAGGTAAAAGTGCTTTAATTGTCACATGTGCAAAGAAGTGTTTTTTTCCTAGTGGTAGACATTTGCTGGGGCACATTAGCAAAAAAAAAAAAAAAAAAAAAAACACAGACTTGCGTCACTGAGAAAAGTGCTCGCCTTTCAGTTGCACATAACTAAAATGTGTTGAACTAACATAATTTGTTTATTTTTGAGGGGGAAAACAAGGGAAAATTACATTAGCTCACCACATTTTGATCATGTGCAACCAATGTTCAAATTAAATCCAAAGGATGTTTTGTTCAGTGTAGAACGTGCCATCACGACACAGAAATCAGGCATTTAAGAGCTGTCCCTAGTCGCACCAACAATTTGAGGGGCCGCTGATGATGATCAAAAGAAACAAACAAAAACAGCTCATATCGCTGACGAAAAGTTTTCGTGGTTTTGGAAATTGTGACTTTTTAAATGCATTGCATACCATATAAAACTGGTAACCGGCCAATGAACACTCACATGTAGCATTAAAAGTAAAATCACATTCTGGACAGTATAGTTGTTGCGAATTGGCGCTGAGGAGGACTCAAACGCAGGGAAGAGAGTTAGGACAGTAGTTTATGATAATTTCATTGAAAGAAAAGAAAAAGGGGGCCGCACGGTGACCCAACTGGTTAGCACGATGGCCTCACAGTGAGCGACAGCATCGGTCGTGGGTTCGATCCCGGCTCCGGCCATCCTGTGTGGAGTTTGCATGTTCTCCCCGTGCTTGCGTGGGTTTCCTCCGGGTACTCTGGGTTCCTCCCACATTCCAAACACATGCATGGCAGGCTGATTGAACACTCTAAATTGCCCCTAGGTATGAGTGTGAGCGCGGATGGTTGTTCGTCTTTGTGTGCCCTGCAATTGGCTGGCAACCAGTTCAGGGTGTCCCCCGCCTACTGCCTGAAGATAGCTGGGATAGGCTCCAGCACCCCCCGCGACCCTAGTGAGGAGAAGCGGTACAGATGATGGATGGATGGATGGAAAACAAAAAGGCACGCAAGGTACTGGGATAAAGCACAAAACAAGAATCAAAACAAACACTGGGGAGGAGAAGGAGAAGAAGAAAAAGAAAAAAAAAAAGACAACTTGAACAGCAAAACACTAGAGCAAGACGTGGTACATACAAAGAACAATGAACCAACAAGGAGTGAAAGGAATCAGGGAATTAAATATAAACAAATTGACGAGACAATGAGGAACACCTGGATAGGACACAAAGCGTTGGAGGGAGCTGATTGGCTAACACAAGGATGACGCGCATAGCTGGACCCAATGACGAGGCAGACATGGAAAACTTGAACTCAAATTCTAAACCAGAACCAAAAAGCAACTGAGACAAATCATGACAATTACGGAAACAATGTGATCACCTTCACAATGGACAGCTAGAAATTTTACATCAACAACAATCTTTCCCACATATAAATGCTTGTGCTTTTCATACAAATGACTTCTTCCAGGTTTCTTATTGGCTAAAACGAATACAAGTTGTTGCTCTGACATAGTCTTTGCAGATTGCAAAATTGTTTCAATGTTTAAAGAGCTACTGACTTCATACATAAGCAAAGATAGTCTTACAATGATATTTTCCAGCTGGGCTTTTATCTATTCGTCATTAATACAAAAAAAATAAATAAATACAATTACACCTAGACAAGTGTGATCACATTCTGTCGCAAAAGCTTTCGAAGTAGTGTGAAATTAGTTGAGACTACACTGAAAGCATTTAGCCAAGTCCATTAAAAAAGATAATAAACATCTCTATTCCTTTGTGTGTTGTTCTTTATCTCAAGTTGGCTGCACGCCAAGCCCTTGAGAAGCAATTCCCTAGCAGCCACAGTTCATAAGGGTACCAAAAAAAAAAAAAAAAAAAAAAACCCTTCTCCTTTGTCAAGACATCGCCATAATGTTCCTCCTGGCACTAAATCGACTTGTTTGTTTTTTTTTCCAACTCTCATTGTTTTACTTGTGGCAGGTTATTTTTAAGAATTGAAACTATATTTATCCTCCTAATCTTATTTTTCTAAACCAGGCATGAGAGTGATAAAGCCATTAGTTGCACACATCACCGCTTGGGAGCACCACGCTGTTGTAATAGAACAGCAAAACGCAGAAAGTAACTAACTGAATTTTGTTGTTGTTGTTAATGTTAAATCTGTGTGTTTTCTGCCATTTATTCAGTGTTTACAATTACAAGACTTGAACAGATTTCAAAACAGGTCAATGATTTTCATTACACTGCATATAAAGATAAATGTAAAAGGGTTCAAATTTGTGTGAAGGGAATTATTTCTCTGTTGAAACAGTGCTACTTATCAATTAATTTTATTTCATTTAAAATACCATTTTCCTTGAAAAAATTAAAGGAATATAAATTTACAGGATAAGCAGCAAAAAAACAAAACAAAAAAAAAAAAATACAACGATTATGCTGTCAATACAAAAGATATAGTATAGAAATTTGATTTATGTTTTTCACTTTTTCACATTTTGGAACCTTAAAGAGGAAGTCAACACTAGCATGTTCTTTGACGTAATATATTTTATTATATGCGACCTAAATAGTCTAAACACCCTATTTTGATTAATATTACATTTGTGGAATATGAGTTAAGCAGGAAAATCCATCCATTTTTATACATCTCAAGGGGCAGCTATTTTGTCACTTTCGACTAGAAATGCCATCACAGATGCTCAGGCCTCAGATAGCAACCAATAACCACTACTACATTTCGAATACTGGGCTACATACTTTTGGGAAAACGTGAAATCGAGTGAAAAAAAAAAACTCGGAAAAAGTACACTTTTGAACTTTTAACAGCATTATACCAGTAAATAAACACAAAGCGCAGGAATAGAAAAAAAAGACGTATTCCAACATTTGGACAGAATTAGAAAATGTTATGCAACTCCTCTCTAATGAGGCTTTGTGAGGGACTTTGTAGAGCATGACTAATGTGTGTGTGAGTGAAGTTTTTTTAAATTTAGCTGTGGACCTGAAGGTGTGTGAGTGTTTAAATCCATGTGAGGCTCTCCATCTGGTGGTGGTAGACGGAAAATGGGGGGGCGAAAGTGGGGTTGCGAAAATGGGGGGGCGTAAATGATCAAATTTAACCCAATTACCAGTTGCTCTTTTATTGCGACTACACCTTAGGTCCAGAAGTATTCCAATTGCGATTTTTTTTCTTAATTACTTTGCATTTTTACACCACCAATAGATTGCGAAACAAAAACAAATATTATTATGTTATATATTATATATAGATACAAATATCAAAATGTAGTTAAACATTCAAATACTTTGAGCCCCTGGGAATTGTGTTACGCATACGTCACATAAAACGCAATAAATAACTTTTTATATTTAACAGGACTCCAACTGTTTTCCAAACAGTATCTGGGGGTTGGGTAGGTGGGTGGGGGGGCTTTTAAAAACAGCCAGACACTTTTAAAATCCCCCTACCTCACTTTCTAATTCCATCCCCTCTAAATTCCTTTTCAACAAGATGTAACATGTTTTTCTTGAACGCATCATGAACAGATGCCGCACAAATGACCAATCAGACAGTCAGCAGATGAGACAGCTGCATGGATGTATGATGTTCGACAGCATCGGTGCCAAACTCCAGTCCTGCAGGCCTGCTTTACTGCATGCTTTCAATCTCTCCCAGCTGCAACACACCTGGTTCAAATAATCATCTCATCAGCAAGCTCTGAAGAAGCCTGACAAGTATCCTGCTCAGGTGACACCGGTGTCAAACTCCAGGACTGGCGTTAGACATCTGTGTTTTGTCTGACCACTATGAGGAAGAATAGTTGAATGCGATCGGATGAGCTCCTCCATTTCTGAAATGGCTCCACACCTGTTTGCTAGCACCTACTATGTATCCCCCAACGGGTGTCCACTTTGCACAGTATCTACGTATCAGGAACTGGAACCTATGAGAACTTTAACTGACAATTTATGGTCAAAGTAAAACACACAAAATTTGGATGTGATACAAATAAAACTATGTAATTGTATTCTGTGCCTAATGAAAAAGATTCCAAAGATACTCTAAGATGAGACTCTATACCTGTGTACTGTTCTATCAAATTTCTTGGTGGAATTCCTGCTGCTAATCTATACGGTTGACCAGACCTGAGGGGCATAGTGTACCTATCACGGCTGCGTGTTTGTGATCTCATTAAGCTGTCTGGCAAGTAGTTAACAAGCAGGGCCCTATTTTTGTGTCCAGCTTAAGTGTAACGCAAAGTGCACTAACTATGCACATGGGTGACGTTTCATTTCTTTTGGTATTTTTGTAGACACGCGCAGCTAGAAACGGGCGTTTGCGCCGCTGTGAGAGTGAACACATCTGACTTGATTCCCGGCTAATCGAAGCAGTTCCCCTCATTTCCTTTCAATTCAGAGCGTGTGGGGGGAATGCGGACTCACTGGACTGTATGGTACAGTTTAAAAACCAAATAATTCGACAAATTTTGAAGTTATAAATATGTCTGCAGTCTCCAAGGCAGTCATAACAAGTCAATTAGAGACCATCTGTCTTCTAAGTGTTGAAATAATTTTTCCCTTAAAACTAAGCTATTCTTTTCTCTTCGTGATTGCAATTAATGACAAGAAAAAGAATCAATACGAAAGCCTTTTTTTTTTTTTGATAAACAAACATCCTTAAACTCACTCACTCCTGTGAATTTGAAAAAAAAACTGAAGCAGAGTTCAAAACACAGAACCCTTTGACACAAAATCCCCCAACTTCTTCCTTTGACTCGAATCTAGACTTCTCAAAGCAATCTTGCAGCTCACGTGCTGGGAAACATTTGCGGGTGAAAACAAAACTGCTTGAAAATGAAATCTACTGACCCATTTTTAAACCTCTTATTTTCTGACCCCGGAGAGAGGAAATATTGAACAATCACAAACGGAAAGGTGGAAATATAAAGTTGAATCTCTAAACTGGCAATAATAATCTGTAATATTTGGTTTTGGGAACAACTTTAAATCAATTAGGTCTCACATTTTGTTGTGTTTGAATGCAGTATGTGTTTGTTAAAAACATCAAATTTATTGGAGTAAGAATGGGACCAATCCCGTATTTCTGGGCAAATCCTGTTCTGCTGAGCTTTAATTGGACATTGATTGCATTTTAGCGGTTGTGTTTCGTCAAAGATCATTGATTAACAGCTAAGTATTTAAAAAACGTTCAATTGATTTATTAGGATATTACTGGCTCGGACTGAGTTGCACCTTAGAGCGAAACACAAATTCCCAAAACAAAAAACAACATCAATTAAGTCCATTTCTGTCTAATATGTTGAAAACGATAAGAAAAAAATAGACAAAGTGCCTTTCAGCTTTTCCCTGTCAGGAGTTGCTACAGCAACTCAGTCAGGCAGTTTTTATGCCAGATTCCATAACTGAGGGTAGAAAATCATTTTGCAAAGCTATGGATACATTTAATGTAGAACAGCATCAAACTGAGAATATGAAAAACATTACAAAGAACTGGATGTCCCTGAAAAGAGGATGAAAAGACTGCTTTCAGTATGTTCTAAAAGGAAGATTAAAATCCAAAGATGACTCCATGTGTACATCCAAATGAACAAAAGAAAAGCTTCACAGGAACGTTTTCAAACGGCCCAGACCTAATTCCAACTGATCTGTGGGGTCACTTCAATGGGTCTGTTTTCTTAGTTTTTCTTTTTTCCAACAAATCCAGAGATTTGTTTGTAACTACGTTTAACATGTTTATAGACCGGGCGGCACGGTGACAACTGCTTAGCACGATGGCCTCCCAGTGTTGAGGTCGTGGGTTCCGGCCATCCTGTGAGGAGTTTGCATGTTCTCCCGGTGCCTGCGTGGGTTTTCTCCGGGTACTCTGGTTTCCTCCCACATTCCAAAGACATGCATAGCAGGTTGATTGGACACACTCAATTTCCCAGAGGTATGAGTGTGAGCGTGGATGGTAGTTTGTCTCTGTGAGGTTTATCGCAGAACACTTTACCTCTAGAAACTACACCAGGCTCGGATGATGAACTAGGAAGCAAGGCCGGAATGACAAAAACAAGTGCGGAACATAGTATTGTTTCTTAGTTCCCTGTCGCGCTTTAAGCAGGCCGATATGCAGTAGTATGAGGTACCAGCACAATTTTAGCCTCGAGCAGATCAAGACTTCACATGAGCCTACAGTACCTGATACCAATACAAAAGCCTGACTTTTATTTTGGGGTTGGCCCGCGTGGTGGCGTGACAGCTAGCTTGACTTGTCGTTTCAACATTTCCTGTCTAATCACAGTTTTTATTGCCATTAGATTGTTTCTCCCAACAACGCCAATCTTAAAATCATGTTCAATCGCTAATTTCAGAAGCCAAGTACCCACTTGTTAATTTCGGTGTCATTGACTGATATGGCACAAGTCTCCACTGTTATATATTATATATTTATTATCTTATTTTCTAATACATATGTAACTAATAATTCATTAACCTTGTGATGATAAGTGGTTCAGATAATCAATGGATGGATGAATATGCTGTTGCCTAATTTCTCTGGGAACAGTCGAATACTGGTCCCTCCTTTCGGAATGACTTTCCGTTAAATGTTGGGCAAGCGCCCTCTGCGTCCATTTTTTTTTTAAATTATTGAATACTTTTATTCTTTGGCTTTTGACCCTACATGAGACTTGACATTGTTCTATTGTTTTGTGCTGTGTTCTGTATTTGTGTTTGTATGAATTGATTGATGAGTTATTAATCAATTAATTGTTTATTAACTATACAATGATAGAAGTATTTGTTATTGTTGTTTCTTTTACTGACATTTTACACCTTCAGTTAAAGCAACAGAGTGTGGCGAAAGATCACAAAATATAAACCAATTGCTTTCTGACAAACTTTGCTTTTCCACACACTCACATATTCACGTAAATTTTCAGTAAACTATCATACATACGTATATTTGAGGCCGTGCACTTCAAGTAACCCAAATTCAGATAATGACATCATGTGGGTTTAGTGACATTTATCTAAAAAGTGAACACCAGACCGTTGTCTCTACTCTAATAAAGTTATCTGTTTTTCACCGAGAGTTTAAATCTTCAGGGAACAACAAGTACTTTGAGCTAGCGTAAATAGAGCGTACATTTTGGATGCCAACGGAAGACTGAGAAGAAGTTGCCTTCATGGGACTTTTGATAAAGATAGTGGAAACAAAATAAACACAATGCCCAAAAAGTGAAACAATTATGAGTACAACAAAAGAAATCTGGAAAAATGTGTCTCAAGACGGAAAAAATCTTGGAGTGCCAACCATCACAATGTGTGTTTATTTGTATTTGTATTTTTATGTTTTTGGGATGATACAAAGAGGAAAAGAGTGACAATGACCAAAAACAGAAATGTCACGTTCTGCAACATATGGTCTGATCAGTACAATGTGAGCACAGCAATAATATAAAGGATTTTGGATTTTATAAGATAAGTGATTATATATATATATATATATATATATATATATATATTGCCTTGTAAAAAGAATGCTTCACCACAACAATGAAACAATGATCTACTGCAATGTACAACCCTGTTCTGTGCACCTCAATATGGAAAGAAATCTGCAAGCTAGAGAATCTCACACTATGCTCTCCAACTCTCACCCTTCCTCCATCATGTACTGCGTGCATCAAATTGAGAACACAGGCGTTGAGCTAAGATCAACATGTGTCCTCCTAAATCAAAAAACCTTCACTAGTCGGTATAATCAGCTTGAGAACAGCATGTTCACTCGAGCTGTGACTATTTGCCTCAAGTGCCAATGATTCATTACCAGGGGAATGAAGACACACACAACTGTGTGAACTTGCACACAGAGGAGGTATTTATGCATGCGGCTGAAAATAGAAACAGGGTGTGTCATTGAGTGATACCCGCATGACAATATAATATATATATATATATATATATATATATATATGATTGTGCGGTCTGTCTCCCCCATAATAAAAATGTCATATAAAATGAAAAAAAATGATCTACATTTTTATTAAATGTACCTCTAATCTGATTGTGTTTTCTGCAACAGTAATGGAATACAGTTACAACGTTTTTGTATCCCTTATACATAACATTGGTAGATTGTAGTTGTTGGTAGGCGGAAGCAACAGACTTGTTTGGGACTTTCAGTGGGCAAGAAACACAAAAAGTTTAAAAACATGATCGTTAATAATGACGTTTTGCGCTAAAATGACATATTCAACTTTACATGATTATAATCAAGAAAGTAATCAATGTGCCGTGATAGTTATGGAAAAATACAACTCTGGCAAACTGCGCATCGGGTTTCTCAACAGTTTTATATACTGTATGAAAATGATCAAATATTGGAAGACTTTTAAAAAGAATCTAATATTGCATCGCAAGACGCAAATTGTGGAGCATGGGAACAAAACCACAATGAATTGAAAAACCGTGAACTGAAACAAGGGAACTTAATACAAAGAGACCGTTGAACAGGACAAATGGGGAACTAAAGGTGAATTCGTTGAAAGATGACAAGGAGAATGACAAATGACAGCAGAACACAAACAATCAGCAGAAGATAGAGAAGGCATAAAACTCATCCGGAAATTAACTATAACGCAACAATCTCAAAGCGAGCGACACAAAATATCAGCCCAGACGTGATGAGACCATAAATATACTATTTATTTCATTTAAGGTGCTCTCTGTGTATTTTTGTATATAAACACGGATTTGTCCCCACTTCCGTGTGCTGTCTGCTTCTGTGTGCAAATTCTGCACCTCACATGACAAGTCTTGCGATAAAGTATAGATCTTCTTGTGACCGACTTCTTTTCTATTCATTTGCAATGGCCCAAATACTGTAGTGTGGTGCTGCGGAATCGGATGGATGTGGTGAAATTAGGTCAACGTGTAATCATGAAAGGTGAAGTAGGGCCTTTCTTCGATTGGCCATCTGCATTTCCATCTCACTTCAGACCAGTGTGAATGAACCCATTTCAATTCATGCCCAACTCAATCTCTCAGAACAATATCTAATCCGTCTGACCCGGTGAATTCTTCACAGAAGATCCTCGACTAGTGACATCAGCACATCCTGTTCTAAAGCGTTTAACCCTTCCTCATAGATGCGTTGACACAGCCGGGGTGGCTCTTTACCACCGTTGGAGATAGTGTGCAGCCCTTATTGCATGCACTGTAGCACAATGACCTACTTCTGCTGCTGCTGCTGTTTGACCTCACGCAACGAAAAAAACAAACAAAAAAAAAAAAAAGAAAAAAGCAATAAACGAAGTGAGTCAGGATACAAATTGAAATTTACGGATGTCAGCTGAAAGGTGCCATTTTTTAGCAGTTTAGGAAAAGGTGAGATCAGGGATCTACTGCCATGACATCTAAAAACAACCTGCTAAAATAATGAATAAAATTAAATAAGTGATTCGGATTTCAAGATTTCATCATTTATAATTAATTTAATTATAATAAAGGCCTCCTTGAGCCAACACCTTATCGTGTTGGAGATGTTTGTGTGTTCAATTGATCCTAGGTGCTAAGTTGTGTGGGGCTTAATGCCCCAGGCAGGGTTAACCATGGCAAACAGGTGCTAGGTGAAGGACCCGACAAAGCACAATCGAAAGACCCCTTATGATGAGGGAGGTTTTTGGAACTTGTTTTCGATTGCTTGGATGTGGGCCACCAGGATGCTCCTGTGGAGTCAGGCCTGGCGAGCATCTGGTGTCCGGTGCCGCATCCATCAGATAGCATCAGCACTATGTAGAGCAAAAAAGGGGCGCTGCTGTCGTCGACTCACATTATGAATTAGTGCGGAGATTCCACCAACATGAATTGCTATAAATGTTATACTCCGTTTCTAGTCAAAATTAAATTCTCCCAGCGTATCTTGAAGAAGGGCAACTTTGAGATCTAATTCCAGACAGGTGGAGACATACCTTATGTGGGTCAGTTTCCCTGGCCAGCGATCACAGTTTTCATCTTCCTAGAAGGCATTGTGCGTTCATATTTTCTCAATAAAAGACTGTAATATGTCTAGGTTTAGCTCTCGAGACAGTCTACTCATGTCTCTCAGTCTTTTTTGTGTTGAGCAACAAATTCCCTGTGGTTGGGAGATGTGTATCAAGGTCATCTGCTCGACTCACTGTATAATGCATCTTATGTGTCAGCTGTGTGCTTCAAAGCATAACTTGGGCATGTTTTACAATCCGAGTTGAAGTAAATACTGTATTAGAACACAATAAAAGGCAGCTTCTAAAATACAAATTCAAGAACGACTAGCAACTAGGTCTTTGCCTGAGGGGACCCCTTGATGTATGCTACAAACCCAGAGCATGTCTCCTGACACGACAGTCTACTCAGTGATCAAAGATCTCAAAGAGCGTAGTACGGCATCACCACCTTTCCAAAGCAGGCAATTAACTTTCTGACAAATTAGCCCCAAAATAGCAAGGGCCATATAGAGTGGGGGAACAGCTTGATCCAGTGAACTACAAGGGGGTGCTGGATAATTCTGCAAGAGACTTGAATGTTGTGCACATTCCTCACTTAAAACCATGCTACCCAACTGCTCAGGATGTACAGGAGCAGAGGCACCAAAGTGTCTTTACAGCCTAAAGAAAATACATTTAATTTTAAATAAAAGTGAACGAAAGCATTACAACTATATATATATATATATATATATATATATATATATATATGTATTTGAAAAACTACAGTATTTAGAAAATAAAACATTAACAAGGTTTATACATTTAATTTTTTTCAAGTTCGGCAGGCCGGATTAAAACGTTGAACGGGCGGCATGTGGCCCCCGGGCCGTAGTTTGCTCACGCCTGCCCTAGCTTTCCCAGTAGGCATTTGATGTCAATTCAACATCAATATGACATCAAAATCTAAATGCTAATAAGATAAAGTTTGATGTGGAACCGGCATTCCCTCAGCAAGAAAATTCACTGACACGGCACGCTGGAAATGGACCGGACCCAGTGAAAATAGTGACTGGACAACGGGGATGTGCTAAACAAAATACACGGATGCTGCCCTCTGGGTTTATGTTTCATTTGGTTTTGTTTGTGTCAAAGTAAATTCTGGACTGGGTTGCTGTTTGCATTACAAAGCATTGCTTTAACTGGAGCAAAACCACAATTCTTCATGGAGTGTTTGGATTGGTGGATGGACGAGGTCAAGGAAAAGTCTTGACTGGATTTCCGTTAGCGTGAGAATACATGTTTTTCCAAAGCGAAAGCACTTACGTTTCTCCTTGAACGACTGTGCATCAAACTAGCACACACCGTTACTTGAGGGCACTGAGGACTGTTCTTATTGCTGTGATAATTTACTTGAGAATTTTTTTTTTATTTTTGAGGGATGGGGCGGGGGGTAGGTGTATTGTGAGTTGTATTCATATAAATTATTTTCGATTGTCAGACTTTGCGCAGACTGGCACTCTTTTTATATCACGAATCTGTTACAACATAATGGCAAAACTGTGCCACTCCCGCAGTGAAAATAATCAGATATGACTGGGGACAAATTGAATTTCCTGTCATTGTCCCTCAAGAAGCTCAAGTTTATAGATCATTCCAAATATCGTCACACTGAAAACCCAAGATCCTGACTGTAGTTATTCGATGCGAGTGACAGAAATAGGTCAGCTCTTGTTTGTGACAGAAAGAAAGCATTTTTTTTCCTATATGTAATTTACTGACAGAAACTCAATGGATATTTTCAGAAAAGTTGTAGCCAAAAACAAACATCAAAGTTCTAAATAATACTGAATTAGACACCCCAAAGCTGAAAAAATTTAACCAGCAAAGCTTTTTACAGAGAGATTGAATCTTCAAGAGAGTATTTGCAGCTTTCATTTGAGATGTAGCTTGTTTCAAATAGTCAACTGGATCACACTACTTTGTTTTTTGTTCTAGTAGGCTTTACCTGACATTTGTTGCATTTTAGCTGAGGCCTGAAGTTTTTGTTCTTAGACTAGCTGGGATTTGGAACTCTTCATTGCGACTGGTCCAGGTCCAGTTCCGTCTGAAGAAGAACGGCCACAAAGCACAATGGTTGGGTTAGGGGTTTGGGTCAACAACAAAAGAAGAAGCACTAATCATGGCTTTACTTTCGCTTTGCACAATAACATCAACAAGGACCTTTGGATAAAATGTAAAGCGGGATTCTAGTTAAGGTAAACTGTTTTAAGGAAATATTGGTCAATCTTGCGCCTTGTATGAGTGCCCGTGGTTGTGTACAAAGCCTCCGAGTCAACTCATCTCTTTGAAACAAATCGTCTTTCTCCAAAGGAAAAAAAAATAAATAAATAAGACATTACTATCAGCAGCCATCTCGCTCTCTCTCTCTCTCTCATCAGCAAAGTGCAACCAATAGAGTACAATTGACCCATTTTCAAAAGAATTGAACAATATTGCTCAGCGTTGGTTAATTTGTGTGAAACATGGATTTGAGATGTTTCTTTTCAGCATTTGGGAGTGTGAGTTCATGCAGAACCTTTACCAGTCACCATCCTTGAACACTTACGTGACGAATATCAAGTGCTGACATTTATTTGAATCTGAGTCAGCTCAAAAGTGGGTCAGTGGTTTTTTTTTTAGGTCACAGTTAATATTTCTCAGTATAATACAAGCAAAAAGCTACCCAAGAAGTACTGAAGATGACTCAAACATACAAACCATAGGATGTGATTTTCATGTATAGTCTAGAGGGAAAGTGGTGCAAGTTGGGAGGAAAAGCAAAGGTCTGAGCAGCCCATCGACCAGCAAAGGGCAGAGAGTCTGTCACGACAAATACACTGGTGTTTTGTGAAGTACGCAGTGGAAAGTCCTAAATTATATTAAACGCTGCATTTTCAGTATCTGTCATTAATCATCTGGTATGGGGCTGTTACAGTTCCCATGGTAGATATAGATGGGTCCATCACACCCATAATACAACTGAAAGACATCTCTGTAGCCGTTGTCCCTCCACCAGGTACACAGCTGTCGGTTCCAACCACAGGCCAGGGAGTAAAACAATTCGGGGTGCTCCATGCTGATCATGGTGAAGAAGTCCTGGTCCCCGAGGTGTCCCTTGATGCTGTACTTGTCAGCAAGCTTGGTCACATTTCTCGTATCCAGCAGTTGGTTGTAGAGAGCGGAGGCCCTCATAGCGGCGAGGTCCAGTAACATCACGCCACTGTTGAAGCCTGGGAGACCCTCGGGTGGAGGGTCACCCACTCTGGTGTGAGGGTTTTCCTTGCGGTACTGCCAGAATGTGTGTCTGTGTGTGAAGAGGAGATGTTAGCTGACAAAAGTCAGGATGCTGGTAATGCAACAGTTCTGTTCTCTCGGTCTTCAATCGTTGTGTTTCCATTGACTAAAATTCAAAAGACTACCTCAACAAGTAAAAGTGTAAATGGTATGGAAAACGATAGCCGTTTAAAACTGCACAGTGGTGATGATGTGATGTGGACCAATGCAGGTAATTTCATATCCTCGTAAAGTGCTTTTACATAAAATTACCGTGAATGGCACGGAGAGGAACGTTTACAAGGGCAATTATTACTGAGTAGATCCACTATTACCAACGTGTTGCTTGGGTGTGATTGAGGGCTCGATCTACGTGTGTGTCCGTGTGCGTGGAATGCCTAAGTGCTTTCAAGTGATGATGCGTGTTCCCCCGGAGGACAGACCTGACCCGACCACTTTCAGACAACCGGAGAAGGAAAATGTAACAAATGGTTTCTGAAGGCTGCACGACCGCATGATGAAAAAGACAGCAAAACGCCTTTTGGTGAATTTGCCTCGTGAGACAACAATAGAGAAAGTTTCTGGGCGGCTCGTGCGTAACTAGCCACGTTAGGTATTATTTGGGAAGAAAAGCGCCAGCCCGTATATAAGGTCATTAAAAGAAATCCATCTGTGTGACCTATTTCTTTGCAAATAGTCCATTTTCCATCGTTGTGATCGGTGGTTGATCGAGCAAAGCGACCAATATATGTACACATTTGTTTCTATGGCTAAATTAAGCAGTTGTGGCTTTCAATTAGGTGCGCTTTGTAGTTCAGAAATTACGTTATGTCAAAGATGCATAACAAAGGGGGCTGGCAGTGAATGAGATTAATCGATGCTCTTCAATTACAAAGTTTTTATGATTGTGAAAAGCCGAAAACGTAATCACAATTAATTCTCTATTACTAGGCCAGCCCTACGAAACAATATACAGTATATAAAAATTATATTCAATACTACTGCACACAGCGCACAGCATTTATTTTTTTGTTGGCTAACGACTCCCTTAATTAAGAGGATCCTTTGGGGACTAAGAAAATGGACAGCGTCAGCAAAGGGGAAAGTGTGAGTTTAATACTTCAGTGTTCAGAGCTAAGGCATAGCGATAGAGTAACTTAATATCAGTAACGCAGTGCTTGTAGCCATCCACAAATCTAGAGAGCCAATATCAGCAGGAGGCTCCTCGATAAACAGCATTATGGGAATGTCGAGGGTCCTCTTGACTTGTACCAACAAGTTATGTCCGGGTCGAAACTTCAAAAATCCTATCAAACCAACCACACGGAACTGAACTGTATGGTTTGATGAATCTGGTTTTAGTTACCCATCTTGCCAATTTTGGGATAAACTATCTTGATAATTCAAAGAGCAAAAACTACCCGTATATATTTGTTTTTGTCTGTGTCAACATCAAGATACTTTTTTGGTTACTGGCTGTACATTTGTCGGTAAAATTATGACACAACAATTTTTTTGATGAGCTGTTAACTTTCTGCATGTGTTTGTTTGAACACATTCATAAAACTGAGCAGCAACTCTGCTCTTATCCCATTTGCTGAACAAACAGCCCGGTGGGCAAAAAACAGGAAGCTAGCAGGTCCAGGAGTGCTTGGGGCCCATGCCAGCTCAGCAGCCTTCGGTGCTAACATACCGCTACTGACATCGGTAAATGACCCCCACACACACACACACAGAGCCTCATTCAATAACCATCGGTATGCACAGTTGACCTTCTGTGGGATTTCAAAATATTATTTTATTCCAAAGGCTATTTATTTTCAATGGAACCGAAAAGTCATACGGTACATATTGCTTGATATTGAATGACAAATGGTGTGGAAGGTTTGTTTGAAAACAATAAAATGATTATCTAACAGTTGAGGGTTTGGAAATTATGCTGACTATAAAAATCTCAGAAAAACTTGCATTATATTTTGGAAAGTGGTGTAAAGGGGTCATTTGTACCGGTGCTCATGACATACATCCAACCCTGATTAATCAAAATTGGACACAACATTCTATTGCTCTGTAAAACCGAATGTGAGATCCATTGAAAGAGCCTGCATTAGAACAAAATGAGTTTTGATTGTCACGCAACCTGGACAGCTCCGGCAACGAGAGCGTGCTGTCGGCGCGCCCTGAAAAAGGTTTCATTTGTGTATTTAATAAATACAGATAGAGCCTCGTCAGATATGGACCTCCAAATAGCCTTTTACTACATAGCACAATAGCATTTCAATGTGCGCAACAGCGCAGAGTAATGTCACATGATGAAGCTATGTTAGCGTATAAGCTAATGGACACCATTGTGCTAACGAGGCTAAACATATTAGCTTGTGTGACAAGGGCCTCTGTTCTGAGTTGAAAGTCTTTGAGTCTAGGTTGTAGTCTGGAGACGTGAGTGTATTTTTTTAATCTTATTTATTTATTTATTTTTTTAAATCCACTCGCAGGGTATCGAGGAGGGGGGCGGGGAGACCCTTATGGAATTGTTCTGTCAACGGAGCCCGCGCTGAAGAACGCAATGACAAGACCTGCTGCAAGAGGTGAAACATGTTCAAAGAAAAACTGTTTCAGACCATTCAAACTTTTTCTTTGCAAATGTTTATGACTCTGACGAAAACTCACCATTCACTTGGTTGTAAACACTCGCAAACCTTCGTCGCTCAGTGGAATACGGGCTTTAGAAGAGTAGAACTGTACTGCATCATACTGTGATGTTGGTAAAAAATTGGTTTCAAGAAATAGCAACACATAGAAATCTCGTTTGGATGAGTAAATAAATGACAAAACTTTTTTTTTTTTTAATTCAAAATGTGGTTCTTTTTGACACCTCATTTATTTAAAAAAAAATGCACGGGATGACCACTTCCAGACACATTGATCCCGTTCACAAACCATTCGGCTCTGCTTGCCCTCTTGCTCCTGAATGAAGCCTGTGAAACCGTGTCGGAGGGGGAAGCATGATGCTTGTTGCACAAGATTCACTCAGAATGTGCGCACTCTGAAATCAAGTGGGAAAACCATTTTGTCTGAGTCATGCTTTGATGCTATTAATGACCTACATCCAGCAGCTGTAGCTTGTCCACTAGTTAAGTCCCTGCAGAATAGTCTTGCGATGCGCGTACGTGCCCTGCTACACATTCACATCAAGCTCAGTCAGTAACAGTAACAGCATTTTCTTACATCCATCCATTTTCTACGATAGTAGATATAAGAAAGGGGCGAAGGGCGTCGGTCGATCGCACGGCATTAACTCAGTCACTGCCAGGTCTTCGAGTTTATGCGATTGATATAGCTGCCGGTCAACGGCAGTGAATGAGTTAAAAAAAGAAAAAAGAAAAAAAGTAGACTCCTGCCCATTATCCGCCAGTCATGTTTAACCACGCATGCAAATACGTACAAGGGCACTAACTGGCAAAACTAGTGGTTTCCAATTTTTTTTCGTCCACCTTAAAATTAATAAATTATGAAAATGATTAGGGGACTAAGTAGGCCAAAAATGTTCTAATAGTCCAATAAGTAAACTTTTTATTTGAGTAATATACAACACTGTTGTAAATCTAGTCCATATGAATGATTTTTCTTTTGTCCGGTCCAAGATTCTGTGACCCATATTTTCTGTTGCTATGCTGTTGCTTGTCTGAGCCAACAGATGACAGTGTGAGCTAAATAATGGATTAAAAGGGAAAAAATTACTAGATAGAGATATGTTTAGCTTACAGTGAACTGTTACTACACATTTGGGGTATATAAAATTATTTTGATTGCTCAGGATAAGCGGTACAGTGAATAGATGCATGCACATTACTTTGGGTCATGATTCACTCAAAGAAAAAGCTCCATGCAAATCTATCACCCTTTAGTAGTGGTGCAATGGATCAAATAAGCCACGGTTTAGATCTGATTAAGGATCAGATTGTATTTCGGATAAACAAAAAAAAAAAAAAAAAGAAACAAAAAAAAAAAGGGAAGATGATTTGAGAAGAATATAAAGGGTGTCGCGTAAACTGTCTTTTGGGTGAACAACGTTCAGTTGTTTTAGTTTTTTTAATTTACTTAATTTTTTTATTTTATGTAGCTGTAGGTTATATACTGGAGTGCTTGTATTAATTGAACATGTTTGATGGTAAATTATCACGTAGTCTCCTACAGTTCTTCATTCTGCTGTGTTTGTAATTTACGCTTACATAAATGGGCCTCATCTCTTGGGGTTTTAAAACATGCCAAAAGCAGCTATAGTGTAAAGAAATGAAGTTTTTTCCGCCACCACAGCTACTATTGAACTTCTCAGTGACAGGATGTGCTCTGAATAGTGAGAGGAGCCATTGTCCTGAATAATACTCTATCCATTAGCACCCAATAGGAGTGGGAGCTCACTGTCAAAAACAGGAAAGTTCAACCGAGTAGAGGATGCACACTATGCCTCCCCACTACATAACACATGCTATTGTTTGCTGTAATATTTTGCAACCTAAATTCACTTCAAAACACTACTTAGGCCAAGATAAGTGAGGTTCAAATTGATAAACATTATTGCTTAATTGCAAGTATTCACTCATTTAGAATTTGATGCCTGCGACACGTTCCAACTAAAGACGGGTAAAGTTGAGCAATGCTTAAAAAAAAAAAAAAAAAAAGGTGAATGCCATGATTGGGTACCAGGGGGGGGCAACCAGAAAAAGCTATGTTGTTCAGAAGATCAGAAGCCTGGTTGGGCAAGGCACAACCACTTTGTGAGCAACTTCGTGAGCAAATAGTCGACAATTTAAGAATGTTTCTCAACCTAAAATCGTAAGGAATATAGTAATTTCCTCATCTAAGATCTATAATATCATTAAAAGATTCAGAAAATATGCACCAACTGCTTCCATAAGTGGCACAAAAACCATCACATAATCCCAGTGATTTTTGATCCGTCGCACTGTATTAAAAAAAAAAAAGTCATCATTGTTTAAAGGATATTGCCACTTCAGAATCAGAATCAGAATCAGAAATCCCTTTATTGTCATTGTACTCAAGTGTGCAACGAGATTAGAAAGCTCCCCTCTACAGTGCAATACAACAATAATTCAGATAAATATATAAATTAGATAAATATGGGCTCTTGGGCTCATGAACACTATTGTGAGTTAAAACGGTTTGTCGCTAAACTGATGCAAGTTAAAACCACCATGCAGAGCGAAGACCATATATCAACAACAGCCAGAAACGCTGCCAACTTCTCTGGGCCCCAGGATCATCTGAGATGATTCACGCAAAGTGGAAAAGTGTGCTGTGGTCTCATGAGTTTTTTCAAATCATGGACGTCGTTCCCTCCAGACAAGAGGAAAAGGGCCATCCAGATTGTTATCAGTGCACTGCTTATGATCCATCTTTTGTGATGGCATCGGGTGTGTTAAGAAATTAGCGATTAATCATCATCCACAGACTCTTGTCAACATAGTCCTTAGAAAGTAAATCATTGATCAAGTGTGGTTATGCAATGCATTTTGCATGACATGAGAACGCAGGTAGAAGGCAGACAGAAAAGCAATATCCTCAGTGACGTGGACTACGTACTGCTGTGGGCACTTCATTTCCTTCAAAAACTTTACTTGAAGGAGTAGGTTTGTCCTTATGAGACTCGGTTATCAAACGTTGGCCACAAAGATGCTGACTCCGTATTTGCTCTTAGTGAGAGAGCAGTTTTTTCTGTGTTAAATGGTAGAAATCTAGTCACAACAGGATGGCAGATGACTCAGCTGCCTGCTATAGATACATCTCTTTACCAAAAAACGGCACTATTCAGTGGCTGTAACCCTTTGTCAACACATATTTTGCCCTACATTTAATAATTGTTATTCTTTAAGAACCCTGTGACCAAATTGAAATAAAAAGTCCAACAGCGATGGTCAAAATCTGGAGGAAACAACCAGGCTGAGTGTTTCAGTAAGCAGCTGCAATACTAACTTCTCAACTAACCGCTATCAAACCTGCACACACAGACAATGTAATGGTTGTCCTACATTCCACATTCAGCGACATTGAGTGGGAAAATAAGAAAGGAATAAAAAGCTTGCTATTTGGAAAGCCTTGTAATGCAAAAGTGCACAAGCTCACGATAATTTATTTTTTAATCTTAATCAGGTGTGGAGGCAACAGTAAGATGACTTGAAAAGTTCAGTACTTCCTGGATCACAAACTCACTCGGTGACTAGGTGCCTTGAAAAACAATGGCCAAAAATTTTGGAAAAAAAAATACCATTCAACTAAATGCACATGACCTGAGTCTTGATGACTGATTAGTACTTTCGCACTCATGATTCAGCATTTTAGTCCTCATGTGAGCAATAGAAGGGAGATTTCCATTCACAGAAATCCAAACAAGCCAAACATACGAAAAGGTGATGTTGAAAAACCGGAAGCTCGTACGGCTTCTAATTTTTCCACTGGAATTACGCAATGAGCCACCATGCATCTAGTCCATTTACTCCAGAAAGGGAACAATGAGACAGAGGGGCAAACGTGAATCACAGCATGGCAACAAAGCCTTTGCTGATTAGAAGCATCTCTGTGCCAACTTCTCAGTAATCTCCCGAGAATAAAAGAGCAGACCAGCATCACACCAGCAGCACAGTGGGCGTTCATGGGCAAACACCTGGTGAACGGCAAAAAGAAAAAGACAAACCCTCTTTTGCCATCAGATACTCCAATTTGGCAAATGCCAAAGCCATTAAAAACAAAAATAGACACGTTTCAGAAAATGTCACACCTAGTTATGCAGAAAGTAAAAATAAATTAATAAATGTATAAGTCGCAAAATATGATATGATAACTAATATCTCTGGTCTCAAAATAATATGTTAAATAAGCAAAGGTTTGCACTTTTATCAATATATAGATAATCAGCACAAGCTGTTTTCTGTTCACGGGACAGTCGAATGATAATTTCATTATTGACAAACAATGCAGGCTCTTTTGAAAGGCTTCAGGCAATGACATGATTTGAATGAGGTCCACAAAATCTGACTGACAAAAGATTGAGATTTTGGACACGTTGAAGGAGAGAAACTCAAAGAGCCGTTTCAGCATTTCTTGTTTTTTTGTTTTTTTTAATCAAAACTAAAATGCTCAAGAACATGCAGGAAGCACTAAACTCCAATTAAAACAAATGCTATTTTATATCCAGTAAGCTAAGAAGAACTGTATTTTAATATACTTTCTTAATTCCATGTTATCTATGTCCAAGTCAGCGCATCTACTTCAAAGGTCTGAGGTTGGGGGTGCTACGGTAGATTGTCCTTAGGTGTGAATGGGTGTTTGTCTGTCTGTATGTGCCCTGCAATTGACAAGCCACCAGTCAAGGGGTTTACCGCGTGTCTTCCCCGAAATCGGCAAGCAGAGGCTCCAACACACCTGTGAAGCATGGGATGGCTGGATCTATGGCCAAATCATTCCAACAGTACCATGGAACCTCTAACGTAAATGTTTGGAATTTAATATGCAAACAATAAATTATCGTCTGATTTTAGTAGTATGTCACTTACTCCGACCTGTAAAAAAAACTAGGCGCCCAATTACTTTTCGGAAAATCTCTGCAATCGTCAGTCTACAGAAAGCAATTTAATACATAAATAATTTCAAGTGTGTTTATTGACAAAGTGTTGTGTCTCTAACGTAGTGTGTTGTGCGACGCGATACCTGTACACCGGCTGCATCTCCCTGACGATGCCGAGTACTGCTCCTGGTGGGAAGCGGTCAAATTCCTGGAAGAGGTCTCTGATGTTGGTTCTGTACTTCACATCAATATCAAGCTGCACAATGCGTGTCAAATCTGAAAGAACGAAAAAAATAATCACAATGTCTATGACTTTTGAGCAGCTGTGCAAACTCAAGCAAATCATTCAGGAAATAAGAGCCTATGCGGGGGAGTTAAAGGCGTTACATAAAGCGGTCATCAAAACTGTTAACCGAGGACCCCAAAGAGGAAATGCCATGACAGTGTGGAAATAAAAGGTCAAGTAAGCATATAAAAACCCCAAAGTGCACATTGAGCAGTTTCGAGCATCGGTGTGCTGAATGATGAACACGGAACATGTTTGCGAATTAAAGTGTATGCAGGATATTCAAATTTCATTTGTTCATGTTTCTATGCTTTCAGGGTTGTATGGTAAAAAATGGGAAATAGTACTTAGATATTTTATATTATTATTAAATATATAAATATTAGATAAAGTTACAAAGGTACAAATATTAAATAATATTGATTTTGCAATATTTAACACCCATATCTCTTATGACGTTTTTTTCCCCCAATATTCAGCAGCCCTATGTCACAGATCACAAACAACTGTTTGACATTAGTTATATTTAAGAAACAATTTCAGACCATCATTCTTTAAGACTGAATTAATTTCTGGGGCGATCCATATCCATCCATCCATATTCTGTTAAATTATCTTCTATATTTTTATCCTCGAGTGAAAAAAAAAATGTAATTATTGCAGCATGAGTGTAAAGCGTTGTGATTATTCTTTACGGTATCAGAATGAATGATTTCTTATTCTTAGTCAGGCTCCATGTCTCGTGAGATAACTACTTTGTCCTGTTACAATTGTCCAACAGTTTAAGTTAGGTGGCTAAATGACAGGATTTACCATAAATTATTTTAATAATCCCATTTCCCACCAACTAAAAAAAAAGTGTGAATTCAGGAAAAAAAATTTGGACTACTCAATAAATCTTATTCCTAGTTCCCTCATTTAAGATCCTAAACACTATAATTTTATGTTGCATACTAAAATGCTGGCTGCTCAAATGAAGTTGCAAAAAGGCTGTGAAAGCCTTTTTTTTTTTATTTAATGCCTTGTGTTTTTGATACAAAAAAAAGGATTAGTTTAAGTTGAAATTTATATTCATTTGAAATTGCTCCACTGAAAATGTTTCTACTCAATGAACTACAGTTTGCTGCAATGCACGGGTTGGATTTAACAAATAAAATCTGCTCATTACATAAAAACGGAAACCAATTGGTTTTTCATTAAAAATGGAGATCTATTATGTAAAAATATCCAACATTCAACCAACCTATTGTATTGTCATATTTATATTGTTGAATAAAAACCTTTGCTGTTCTGCTGTTCTTCTGTTATCAATTATAAATGTGTTTGTGTTTTAGTTTGTGTTGTGTTTTGTAAAATGCGCTAAATAAATAAAGTTGCATTCTATTGTATTGCTTCAGGTCCCTAGGATTAACTGGAAAAGAAAATGCACCTAAAAATAATAAACTTGCTCCTTTATTAGAAAAATTGCAATTAAGATGATAAACTGAGAAAAAAAATATTTAGAGCCTTGCCAATTTTACAATTATGAACTAAGTCATACAGTAAGGCTCTAAATTGCATTGCAAGGTTAAGCAGTTTGCAGAATGAATAAACCCAAATTATTCATGTATTTATTTTTTAGTTGCATGTAGTCAATTTTTTCAAGTAAACAATGAATCAATCATTTCCCTGTCTCTCAAATATAGGCTGACCTGACTTTTCTTTCACAGGAATTATTTTTAGATTTTGAGACTACCATGAAACAACACAGAATAAAGACAAATGAGTCTTTGCTTTTCTTCTGTTGTACTGCTCGCAGTGGGAACGTATATGTTTTATTGGTTGAATGACGCAATTAAAGAAGCTGAAAGTGCGCTAAAGGCTCTGGTCAGAGGAGATAGACACTTAAAATGGCAACAAAACAAAAGGCACACTGTTATCTAAGCACACTTTTTTTTCAGGAAGAATGTGGGTCAATCTCATTATGCCCTAATATCCCCCCTGATGTGAGCACTTAAAGCCTATTTACTGAGGGTCATTGTTTTCTGTTGTCGCCAATACAGAATGGACACCATTTTCCAGAAACACATCACATGCCACCATTTTTATACTTATACCCTAATTTAGATTTATGGCACGTCAGGATACTTCTCACACAAATTATCTTGGGCATTAACTATAAAATTATACAATTGTAATAATCATATAACTATAGTATACTATAACTCAAACCAAACAAAAATTTTCCCCTAAAAAGAGTAAATACTTTTTTTTCCCGTGACACAAAAAAGCTCAATATCTCTTGAACCCGACACCTGGTTTTCAAAAGTCTTGATGAGTTATATTCAGGTTGATGCAACCATTCCAACCAGAATCAGCATTTTGAGAATTTTGACAGACTTAATTTTTGGGAAATCACATTTTTTTAACTCATTTGATCCCAATGACGTGTTAACTTGTTTTTAAAATCAAACCATATAGTGCCACTCACACATTAACTTGAGTAAGGTGTTTTTTGCGTGCATGCCAAAGGGTCTGATGCAGTTTATCACAAAGCACCAGGCTTGGGAAGGATTGTAATGACATGCAATTGCCAACAGATGTCAACAGTATTGTTTATCAGATCATAGCCAGTACTGTTTTGGGGATAGAAAAACATGAAGGAAGTAAAGTGCCTATTCAATACAATACAATTTTATTTCTAAAGCGCCTTTCACAAAGATGGAGCTGCAACTAAGCACTTTCCATATGGTGTAATATAAATTAGCAAGTAATAAGAACAGAAATTAAAACACAAACACATTTACATCAGATACCAGAAAAACAGCAGAATAGAGACAGTCTCATGTTGAGTCGAAAGCTAAAGAATAAAAATGTGTCTTCAAACAGGTTTTAAAAATGGACAGAGAGGGGGTTTGCCTAACATTTAATGGAATGAATCGGGCCCACCCTGATGGCGTTCATATACTTTAAGAAGGCCAGTCAGACTATCCTGTCCTTGCTGCTCACACCTGCGTACACTCTTCTCAGACGCAGACTTACAAGACTTGCATCACATTTGTTCCAAAACATGTTGATTGGTTCACAGACCAGGTACACAATTTTAAGAATGCTTCGCAACAAGATGTTCAACAGCAATTTGAACTGTAAGGTGAGTGGCGTCCCAAAAGAGCAATTTAACATAAAATGGAAAACTGTAGCAAGTCCTTGCGTGCTGATATCTCCAGAGGGGACGCATGTAGAACTAAAGGTTTCCTAGGTACCTAGTTATGAATCACGACACATTTCCAGTGTCTAAATTAAGATCAAGGCAGCTTATAAATAACTTTTAAATATCTTCACTTGATATTTTTCGGATGTTTTTAAATGTTATCAATCTGACCTTTCACTTTCTCTGAAAGCCTCACACGAGTCACAACATGATGGTCTCGTCACTGAGCACAGTTTGACTGATGCATAATGACGAATTTTCTCTGGCATTCTAGGGGTCATCTGCAAGGGTCCAACAATGTTCCTGACTCTGTGTGGACATCAATTTCCCCTTGTGAGTGTCCCTTATCAGTCCAAGGTTTTTTGTCTCCAGTGACAACAAACAGTTGCCCCATAATCAATATCTATTTTATGAGTGTTATGTGACGCCTCAACTAGCACTCGTAACACAGAATTTCTTGTAAAACAGATGAAGCACATTTTTACCCATAATAAGAATAATGACATGACAAAACACCAAATGTACGATCTCAATTTCATGTAAAACCATATTTTTGTGACCCAACCTGTCATAACTCAAATGAGCTAAAGTCATGAATTTTCTGTTCAGCTTATACCTCGGCTTCTAATTTTAGGAATAGTCTCCTTTTGAAAAAGGATCTATTTGCCTCCCTGCATGAACATGAAGTGCGAAAACATTTTGATGATTCAAAGGACTATTCAGAAGATTATGTGGATGTCCAAATGGCATCCAGTGATTCATTTCCATTTAATTCAGGTGCCGATATAATCACAGCCACCAACCAACAACAGCTTGCTTAAAAACACACAAACTATTTAATATTTTGACTAGAATTATTTTTTTTTTCATCCACATTTAATAACTTTAAAACCTTTTTTTTTTTTAATATTGCTGGCTGGCACCTGAAAGATTGAAGCCATATCATTTGCAAACAAGACAATGAAATAAATCTACCGAGTGAGATTCCACTTTTGATTTGAAAGATGCGGCGACGGATGGTCTTTTGGTGGCACAAAAGGGAACGAGTAGACGAGGAAGAGCAGCAGACATTGAGCTTGTTCACTCGCAAGCCACACATGCATGGACAATGCTGGACTAATTCATACAGTATCTCCTCCTACCTTCAGCGCATGATGAACAAAGTGCGGCTTTGGTCCGGTGTCTCAGCAGATTAATTTATGGGTGCGGACTCCACTCGCATTATGGACATAACGACCAACAGGCCGCCGCCTGCACCGGGGATGGCGCAGGTTTGAGAGGATGCACACGGGCAAATAAGATCATCTCCCACCTCTTGCTCGGTGTTGGTTTTTAATTTCACCTGAATGGTATGTCCAATCTCTGACTGAAAAGTACGCTTTGTCCCAGCAGTAGATTTGCAATGCCCACACTGCAAAACTAGTCCAACATGGACGTCCCCATGTCTTGAAAATGTTGTCATAAAAGTTAAATATATCGACAAAGAGGTGTATTTTTCAGCTTTTATGTGTTTTTCAAAGCAAAACAAATTCATGACTACCAATTAAGCAAGAGATGCAAAATTAATGAAACTTAATAATAAATAATCAAGACATGCATTTCCTTACAGTCAATCCCAATGCAACTAAATCATAATTATCTTTTTTTTTTCAAATGAATATGTTATGATTGTTTTATTCTAGAGTAATACTTACTTAATTGTTATTAATGCTCATGTTGCCCAACAGGGGTGGCATTCAGGACCAACAAGGCCTTCACTGCTGGCCTAAACACGTGCGTACATAGATTTAGAATTTTTATTTTGGCCAATCAGATTTCCTGTTGTCAATGTCAATGTTCCACCCAGGCCTTCAGAATTTCACTATACTGGCAAATTGGACTGTTTGGCCTCAGAGGGTCAGCTCGCTGGCCAACACTAACATTTTTGCATTTTTCTCATTGGTGAGAACAAAACTTGTTTGACTAGCAAAACACGCCTGAAGCGATTTACATGCATGAAAACATTTAATAATCAATAATATATTTGATGTAAATGTTTTGGTTGTGTCAAGTCGTTTGATAAATATGATTTAAAATGTATATATATATATATATATAAAAAAAAAAAAGAAAACACAAGAACATTACATTATGGCCAGTTTATAGTATCGTTCTCTTTTTCGAACAGAAATTGCGTCATCGGTCCGGATTTCATTGTTGCTTTCAATAAGCGAGTGGGTATTCCACTTACTTTTTGGGAAGATGTGGTGCATGGCTACAGAGAGGAAGAATATGGCATCTCTGTAATAAGCCCTGGAGTCAGCGCTGAAGTGCTTCTGCAAGGCTTCCACAAGTGGGAACAGCTTTTGAGTAAGGACTTCCACATCGTGAAACAACACCTGTGTGGAAAGTAATACAGTGCAACCATTTGCTGAGTAACTACAAACAAATGTTATCTGGTACTTTAACCAATTTCTTAGGGGATGATAATGATGCACCAAATGTTTTTTTTATGTTTCAAGGTGGAACATTGAGAGTATTAAGAGCCATGTAGACACACAATGAGGGAAAACAGCATAACATGTGGCACTGTCCTTCCTTTTGAGTTTATCTAGCCAACAGTGCCCCCTAGTGTGAAAAGTGCAATGACTGCCATCAACTCTTAAGAGTTTGAAATAAAACCTAAAAACAGAAGAGCTGACCCTAAATATTGGGACGAAGATAGGAAATGGTTCAACAATTAAAAAGAATAAAATTACTTAAATATAGTATTCTGTTGTTACAAAATTACCTGAGCCCTGAGCAACTGTGATGTCATTTTCAGTTGACAGAAAGTGACACAATGGCAACCCCCTGAGATGGATAAAAATAATACAATACAATACAGCTTTATTTATATAGCCGGATGGATTTAGTAGCTTAACTCATATTCCGTAATCGCAATATTAATCAGAATGCCATGTTTAGACTAATGAAGGCATGTAGATCATATTATTGCAAAAAGATTGTGGGGGTTGACTGCCCTTTTAAGGCCCAGATATATATTTCAAATATTTACTGCTAGTAAGTCTAGTCTGTATTTTTTATTCATAATAATAATTTTAGAGAAGACTGAGTGCGGCAGGTGTAGACAGCAGTCCTAATGGGAGAAGATACAGAAAACGTACGGATTAGTTGTTCAAGAATTTAAGGTGGCACAATAGGACTTATTCTAGCAATATTTCTGAATTAAAAAAAAGCAGCATTGAACATGTTTGGTGACTTTATGGTGAAATGACATGCATTGGCCAAAGATGAAAAAGAGATTCTTGGCTGTGGATTTAATGGTCTGCTAAAGTAAGCCAATAAATTGAATAGCGGCAGTGAAAGAATGCAGCAGCAATTAAAAGAATTTCAATTTTGTCAGGGTTCAGATGAAGAAAGTGGGGGTTATCGATTCTTTGGCAGTCGCTAAAACACCCATGGAGGGAGACCAATTGGTAGAAGTTATCAGCACAGCAGTGGTGTTTAATTATTTAGCTTTCTATTAAATTATGTGAGACAATATTTTAGAGTGCTAATTTCCTTTTTTATAAAACATTACAAACATGTTTTTTTATAGGAGTATGGAACAGATTAATGGGATTGCTACTTAGTTTGGTGGGGAAAGACGATTTGAAATACGAGTGATTTGCGTTAGACGCATAATATGTATCTCAAGGTACCACCGTACTTGAATGCAATCTCAACGCAAACATACTTTTATTTCATCTTGCAAAATCTCATGCAAAGCCATGTATTTTTATGCCTACCTCGTACTTGAATGTTGCATTTGTCAAGAATTCCAGAAGCATCTTCTCTCCCAGTTCTTTACTGGCCGGATCACTCACAAAATGAAGAGCCAACACCTCTCCTTCCAAGAACTGGGCATACTTGACCAGAGACAACATGGCCACTCGGAACTTGTCCTGGAGGCTGCGGCGTTTGTCCACTTTAGTGAACATCATGAGAACATTGTAGCGTAGGTCCAAAATCTTGCCGCCACTCTTTCCGGATCGAAAACCATCGTTCTCTCCCATTTCCTTCTCCTTGTCTCTATCAAGCTGGTAGAACCTGGTATCTATGGTCAAGTCGGCGTCATTGCTGTTGGTGTTGCGGCTTGCCTGAGACAGCTTGATTCTCTTGGTGGTGCTGGAGAAGTTGTGATTCTCTGAGCCAAAGTAGTAGAACGTCACCACGGCCAGGACGGAGGCCAGGATCAGCAAAAACTGAAGGGATCTGAACATACTGACCCTGGCCATGATTATGTATGCTAGTCTGAGGATGTGCATGTCTGCACACTCATGTCGGAAAAATTAAGGAAAAACTGCCACCAAGTTTCACTTGTGACTCTGGTTGAAGGGCATTTCTATTCAGTTTCTGTAAAACAAACATTCACATTTTAGTTAAAGTGTAACGACAACACTAAAACCAAATTCTATTAAATTCATACACTGTCATGCCACTTACACAAGAGAAGTTTTCAAATAAATCTGATCTTTTCTCTAAGAAAACAATTAAAAATGCATTTATTTCATGTTACTTTTAAATAACAGAACACTTACAACTCGAATATAATTTAATTAACTGTCACAAATCACAAGCCTAACTCTCCAAATATTATATAAATCATCCTGATTGCTGACTATGAGAGTGATAGAAACTTGAAAACTATACCTTTTTTCTAAACTTTTGTATTGAACTGGTGCAACACAGTGGAGGTGGCTGTGCTAAGCGAAGCAAAAAGGATCAAATTAAGAGGCTTTCAAGAAGACTCTTATGTGCTGATTTAAGTCGCGTGATGTTAGCTAATCTGTTTTTGCGTTTTGTCATCTAAATTATTCAATAACAAACCTCAAATGGGAAGCTGAAAAGTGCAAGTGTCTTAAAATGAATGCGTGACATAAAAAGTGATTAAAATAACTGACAAATAACTGTCAAACTTCATGCACAGCAGAAGACTTGATGCTCTTTGCAGTTTCATCTTGATTCAGGATTCACACACGTACACAAAAAACGTGTATTTAACAATTCGATGCAATTGTACCATGACATCAACAACATTGAGCCCTGTTGATAAACTGGCTGCACGGAGCACCATCTATCAATCAATCAACCAATCAATAAATCAATCGATCTACACCTTTATATAACCTGAGCCTAGACCATCCTGAAGGTGATGTGGCCAAGAAGCAAAAAAACACTATATTAGATATATCAAAAATGTTACAAAGACTACCGCGCTACGCATGGTTGACAAACTCCATGAAAGGCCACGTGTAACGCGTAGAACAATTGAGAAATGTGAACTAAATGTGCATACCTCGTCTCCATAAAAGAAAAACAATTGCGTATTCTTCCCTGATATTTAGCAACAGCAGCAAGCTAGCAGACTATCACCTGACCACGCCCACCAATCGTCATCGGAATTTGGTGCCATGTTGCATTTAAATCTGTTGGAAAAACAGAACTCAACTCCTTTAAAGTCAGAATTTCCCCAAAAATCTAAAGCAAATGTGTGTCTCTGTAAAACGTGTTTAATCGCTCATTGAGTTTAAAAGGAGGTTTAAAATTATTTTAGGCCTTCTTTCTCCTCTCAGTCTCTCTACTATTATATATATCCATTCATCCATTATCTGTACTGCTTCTCCTCACGAGGGTCGCGGGGGTGATGGAGCCTATCCCAGCAATCTTCGGGAAGTAGGCGGTGGCGAGGTACACTCTGAACGGGTTGCCAGCCAATCGCAGGGCACACAGAGACGAACAACTATTCGCGCTCACACTCATACCTAGGGGCAATTTACAGTGTTCAATCGGCCTGCCATGCATGTTTTTGGAATGTGGTAGGAAACCGGGGTACCTGGAGGAAACCCACGCAGTCACGGGGAGAAAATGCAAACTCCACAGAGGAAGGCCGGAGCCGGAATCGAACCCACAACCTCTGCACTGTGATGCCATCGTGCCAATTAGTCGCCCACCGAGCAGCAATATTCTTTATAATCAGCGCAATTCTCTCTCTCTCTCTCTCTCTCTCTCTCTCTCTCTCTCGCTCTCTCTCTCTTTCTCTCTCTCTAAACTGAACTTCATCGTTCATTCATTCTATCGGAGCTTTACTATTTAGGTTCGATAAATTTTATGAGAATTTTATAAAGCACGTCATTGTACTTTACCTGTTTGTTTTTTTTATTATAGTATACGACTATGTGAATAGCCTATTAGCGATTTAACAGTCTAGAATGGTAATAATCTATGAAATGATTAGGACTGCATAAGAATATTGTTTTACTTCTTTGCATTAATGATCTTTTCTTTCAATTGATTTTTGTTTTATATATTTGGTATGTCTTCATACGTTAAATGATAATCAATCTCAATACCCCAAATGATAGTCAATCACATCACCACAATAAAATGAATGTTGGATTTGTTTGACAGTAAATTACGATCTTGTGCACAGTACTTGAACGTCGCATTCTTCACTGTCGCTCATTGCGCATCATTGTCTGGGGTCGTGACACATGATTGTTTATTATATCTCTTCTAGAACTATGTTACTTTTTGTATACGCATAATACTTGGTTAATCCGTAAATGCTACCTCGCTTTCATGGTATTTTTACATTTAGGAGCACAGGCTAGCTAGCTCGATTAATCTTCGCCGAGATGACTTCCAACACGCACGTCATTCAGGTGACAAATGTCTCCCCGAGCACAACCTCGGAGCAAATGATGACTCTCTTCGGCTTTCTCGGAAACATAGAGGAGCTCAAACTCTTTCCACCCGAGTGAGTATCTTTGCACAAGCTTTTCTATCTCGCTGGTTTCCTCTCGAGGCAGGACTTGCAGGCCTCCTTGCAAGCTAATGCTAATGCATATTACGTACGTTTGTTTGTATTTTATCAGAGCTCCAGTTTGTTGTACGGTCCAACCAAATTTCCACGTCCAGTATTTTCCTTAACTCAATTTTAGTTTTTGTCCCTCAGCGATTTTATTAATTAAACATACTGTCTGTTTTTTTTATTTTGTTTAACCCTCGCACATGAATGCACAACAAACACACTGGACTCTATATTGTATTGTAATAAATGAATCACACAGGTATACCTAATGATATAATATAATATAATATAATATAATGAATATTGTTATCTCAAATCATCAATACGTCATTATATACATTATATACATTATATAACCAGCATGCAACAGTTGTACCAGAAGACATTTGTTTTATTTTTTGTCCTTAAGGGCACATTGTTTCTTTCAAACCAATTATAGAGTCAGATTGTCCTTGGAGCTGACTGCCTTGAGTTAAGAATTCGCCTTATCGGTTTGCCCCTGTTTGTATGCCTTGCACAACATATGTGTGTTTTCTTCCAGTGACTCTCCCTTGCCTGTGACTTCACGTGTGTGTTTTGTAAAGTTCCTTGAGCCTGAGTCGGTGGGAGTCTCCCAGCACTTGACCAACACCGTCTTCGTGGACCGGGCCTTAATCGTGGTGCCATTTGCAGAAGGTTGGTGTCCGCTTCCTGTTTCTATCATCTGAACATACATAAATAACCACAATGTGTATTTGTTGATTTGCAAACACAATGGCAGTGACCGTTGTGCGGTCTTGTTGTTGTTTCTTTTGTGACAAATCGGATTTTGCCGATAAGCAGTTTGAGGTGTTACTAAGGAGTTATGTGGCAACAGACAAATGTGAATTTGTGTCAATTTGTGTCTTGCAATCTAGCTGTAAACTCTCTCTGTTATTTGTGTTGTGGTTTTCATAGTGGACAAGTCAATTGCAGAGAGCCCGTTCCTTGCTGGCTGAAAGTGGTCATCTACTGCCATCAGGAGATTAGAAAAAAATGGCACCTGGCTCGCAAGCCCCTCTTGTCTCTCTCTCTCTCTCTCTCTCTAAACTTTTTTTTTCTATTCAAGGAATATTCTGTTACCTATTCAAGCTTATGAAGATGCTTATTATCACCAAATTAAATGAGCCAAGGCATCTCTACAACCATATAGTCATGTGCATGAGCAGAATTTGTGTAAGTGGAATATTCACCTCACAAATACAGCAATTGTAATCCAAAAATTGCTTTAATTAAACCACAGACCGAGTAATATTTTTACCTGAGCGTCTCCACACGTAACTCAGAAAGGGTTGAGTGCCTCTCCCATTTTAACAGTGGTGTTTCTTTTTGTTATTGTGTTTTACAGTTCTTTTTCCTGGTTCAGCCAGCCCTATAAACCAGGCCCTGCTGCAAATGCCACCAACCGTTTTGTCCTCTGCAGCCTTATCCTGTTTCTCAAGTGTCCGTTGTTGTTTCTGTGCACGTGTGTGAGTGTATGTGTGTGTGTCTCTCTTTTACCCGTCTGGAAATGTCAAATGGTAAAAAACAAGGACTGTTTACAGATTGTACAACCATGGATTGAGCTTCTCCATAAGAGCTTCCCATTTTGAATTGACTGTGTTTGTTCCAGATTTGGGCACATGTTTTTTTTTCTTTTTTTTTTCATAAATTGTGGCTTTTGCTGGTAATAACCCAGTAGGAATTTTTTGTGTGGTTGTGCATACTAGACATTATTTAGAGTTGACAATACCAAGCTGTGTTGTATCTTTTTGCCAAGTAGGTTATTGTTATTTTCGTACCCTATTTCTTCTAACAGTGGCCACCACACTAATATACACTACACTTGCCTTAATCTGCGTCGACCAATTTAACATTAATGCCTCATTTAGAAAAAAGTCACTTTATTTTTCCTTTTGGTAGATGCTTTTTTTTAAAGCGCAATTTATTTCAGTCAAGTTTCACAATACAGAAAGTCCCAAAAGTCATACACCTATTTAGATTGATTCAATTTAATTTCTGGTGTTTTTATGGGTAAATATGAGGCCGTCATTGCTTGGCTGCTCAGGTCTTACTGTTTTTGTAAATACATGCCTATGTTTTACCAATCATTGAGAAGGTCTGTGTCCGGCACTCTGGTCCAACACAAAGAGCAATTTACGCTTTACAGTGCGTGGCATGTTTTGCAAAACAGGATCTAATTCCTCAAACATGCAATGGATGGTCTGCATCTGTTGACCACCACTGAAGGAAAAAAACAAACGTCGTGCAGACGTTCGTGCAAATCCAGGGAAAGTCTGTCTGCTGGGTTGCCCTGGAACTCGTCTCGACATAAAAAAAAAAAAAAAGATCAATTTGGTGAATGCTTCAAAGAGTGCTGAAGCTTTCCACATAACTTCAGGTTGTGTACAATTGCAAAGCCAATGCGATCAAATGCTAATAGCCTCATTTCTGTTCCAATGGTACCAGAAACAAAATGGAAAAAAGACCAAGATGTCTCTTGAGAAATTAATGCACGTTGTGTTGTGCCTTTTACTTACTACCTATTGATTTCCGTGATAGATTTAAGGTTTTACCAAATAGAGTCACACTGCACACACCTTCCTGTTCTCTTTATTAGTTTTATTAATTTTATTTAGTAGCTCACTAATTTTATATGCTCGTGTGACAAATATCAATGGTAAACTATAAATTGCCTGTAGATTTATCGCTTGTACAATGCCGAATAATGACTGTAGTATTAATTACAAAATGTCGCGTCAAAGAATCCAAAACCATTTGAATATTATGATGAAAATAAACCTGTATGACTGTTGCGCTCTCCACCTGATCGAAAGCACAACACCAAGCAATCTCTGGCCACTGTTTGAGGAAACAGAGTATTATTCTCTTTTTTTATTGTTTAAAAAAAAAAAAAAAAGTAACCAGACGCAAAAGCGCAGAAAAGGTAATATGAATGAGCCTTTCCTGTTTGTGTCTTGGTAAGTGCTGTTGAACTGTTCCCCTGTTCACATCCAAATCACAAACTTTGTTTTCTGTATCTCAATGTTTCTCTGTGCTTTATAGCGAAGCAGCCGGCGCGAGTCGCTTGTTCATAAAACATCTAATGAAAGTTGAGAGCACATCCCACGGGACAACCGGCTGTGCTTGCTTACGTTTGGTTCATGACTTAGAAAACAAGTACAGGTGATAAAATCTTGGCAGTGTTGAACACAGTGTGTAATTGTGACTATTCAACTCCTATCTGCTAATTCTACAGTCATACTGACAAAAGAGCAACAAGTCAGGGATTAAGATTTACAGACAAGTCAACGTGTATTTGCATTGGTCTTTGCTACAGAGCAGTTAAAACTGTGGTGGCTTGTCTGCAAGTCTTGTCTAGTGAAAGTTGTGCACGTTTACTGGTTTGATCGTGCTGAAACCACATCGTCCTTCTCTAGGACTCATTCCCGATGAATCGAAAGCGATGTCGCTGCTGGCTCCGGCCAACGCCGTGGCAGGAATGATGCCCGGGGCGGGCCTTCTTCCAACACCCAATCCACTGGCTTCTGTGAGTTCCTGCAAACGTATCTAGACACAGCTGCTGCTGAACATTGTAAATGATGAAATTCCCTGTTGCAGATGGGAGGAACGTCATTTGGTGGTCTTGGAGCCCCCAACTTGGAGCAGATGGCTGCAATGGGAATAGCAGGACCTAACATGAACCCCCAGGTCAGTCAACAGTCGTCAACCAAGTGTCAGCAAACCAATGAAAGCCTGTCTTATCACGACGATGTCCATTTTAGGCGCTTTCTGCAGACTTCCTCAAGCTCATGCAGTCCATGGATCCAAAGTAAGAACCTGCATCGTCCAGTGGGATTTAATTTCTTTTAATTAAGTATTAAAACCACTGTAATTGTCCGCATTGCAGGTTGAATCCACTTGCAGCTGGACTGAATCTAAATCCTGGCTTGAAGAACGACAGCTCCAACAAGGAAATCGAAGAGGCTATGAAGCGAGTTCGAGAGGCCCAGTCCCTCATTTCTGCCGCCATTGAACCAGGAAGTGCGTTTTTAAAATTGCAGGCCGTGTGTAGCTGTTGATTAAAAAAAAAAGTCATATACTCTCTATGAATGTTAGTTCTAAATTGATCATACCTTTTACAATCACCTGCGGAGTGTAAGTCCCATTGACATTGCTGCTCGTTGTCTTTTTTTTTTTTTAGGTAAGAAAGATGACAAACGCAAACATTCTCGGTCCCGCTCACGGTCACGGCGCAGACGCTCCAGATCTCGTTCAAGACACCGGTAAAAATACTTTTCTTTTCATCCACAGCTTATTTTAGTGGCAAAAAATGCTATTTCTTCACATGTAAATGCTGAAAGATGTTCCTGAGAACAACAGTTCCAAAAATAAACACAATCAACAGTATTTGTTGTTGCATCCTTGGATTTGTGACTCTGCCGTACTGTGAAAACTTAACATGAAGATTCAAATGTGTTCTGACTGACTGAATGAAATAATTATAAATATATTCTTTTCTGACAGGAGCTCCCAGAGCAGGTCTCGGCGGAGGTCCCATTCAAGGAACAGGAGGAAGTCTAAGAGCCCACGCAGGAGGAGGTCCCACTCCCGAGACAGAAGCCGCCGCAGCAGGTCCATGTTAGCATCACAACTAGTGCCGACCAAGTAATCGGCTTTCTTTAGTTTATTTTTGGGAGGCCCAAATATACATAATACATCAACAATATAAGACAAATATCATGACATTCAAACCTTCCCCACCCTAAACATTAACAAAAAAATAGGCAGATTTTTGCTGATTATTTTCTTTTGGACATTACTACAGTACAACGTAAGAATAAGGTAATGACATTCAAACACCAACACACCATCTGCCACAAATCAGCAGATTTTTGCCAATTGTTCTGTTCTAAAATTAAATACTAAGTACTTGATTGTAAAACAGCCAAATGTGGTTTCTCTAATTAATATCATTCCTGTTTTAAACATTTCGTTGCATTTTCTTTTTAAATCAACCTATTAATCAGTTATTGGAATTTTACTTTAATATCATAATCTGCCTCAGAAAAAGTATGTTGGTCGGGCACTAGTCACAACTTAACTGTACCTGACTTCTTTGCTTGTGTATATCTACTGCACATGTCAATTGTTTTGTTATGGCTGTATTAATGTTGGCTAAAACATCCAATCAGCCAGACATTTTGTATAGCACTTATCGTCATTAGGGCTACGTGTGTGTGACTTGCCGCCTACGTGAGCTGACTTTGGAAAGAGGTTTACCCTTGACTGGTTGCTAGCCAATCGCAGGGCACATTGGGCAGGCCAACGATAATTTCCACTCAGATTCACACCTTCGGACAATTTCGTGTCCTTGGTGAACCAAACATACATGATTTTGGAACGGGGGAGAAACCCCATGCACACAGGAAGGCTAAAACTGAGCTTTTAACCCCAAACCTTAGAATGTTGAGGCAGACAAGCCAAGTACTGGTACACCGTGTGCTGCCCGTGGCTAAAACAGTTCTACGGTTTGTCCTGACATGGCTTAGTATACCACATGCCATCATGGAAGTCATAATGTTGACTTTTGTGCATCCAGGGACAGAAAGGAGGAAAAGTCCAAAAAGAGGTCAAAGACGCCACCCAAGAGTTACAGCAGCGCGAGGAGGTCTCGCAGTGTCAATCGGTAAGAACTGCAATACATCATGGGGATTCAGTGGAATCATTTCAACCCCCTATAACATTTCCTTGACAATGGAGGGCTCATCAGTAAAAGATTGTTACAGTAATCTGTTGATTTGTTTTCTGTCACGTTTTCAAATTCTCTAATCTCATGTTTCAGGAGGCATAGGCGAAGCCGCAGTGTATCCAAGTCCCCCAAAAAACATTTGACCAGGTCTCCATCGCCCAGACGGTGAGCTCCTATACGCTGTTATCTTAAATTAGCCTATGACAGCGAAATAACAAGAGTGTGTATATGTGTGTGAAGGCACAAGAAGGAGAAGAAGAAGGACAAGGATCGCGGGAAGGAGCGAGAGAGAGAGCGGAGGGAGCACAGGGACCAAAGCAGAGAGCAGAGAGAACGCTCGTCCAGTAAGAAGAAGAGCAAAGACAAAGAGCGAGACCGCGACCGCAAATCAGACAGCGACAAAGGCGATGTGAAGGTTTTTTTTAAGCTGATTTTAATTTGATTTCATTTAGTGCTGCCAACAGAACCACGTGACTTGAACGCGTTTTGTTTTCAGGTGACGCGGGATTACGATGAAGAGGAGCAAGGCTACGGCAGTGAAAAGGAAGCGGAGGAGGAAGACGAGGATAGGAAGAGCGACTCTGACTCCGCCTCTTCACCCACGCGGATTGCCGAGACAATGAGAGGCCAGGGCCACGCCCCCAAAAAGTCCAAAGTCAACGGAGATGATCACCACCAGGAAGACATGGAAATGAGTGATTGAGATCCCCATTTACAGGATATTTTTAATGTCGGCAACATATTACTGTTATCTGTACCTGATCAATTTAAGTACAATGTGTGGTATTAACTGTAAACAAAACAGAAGGGTGTAGAATGACAGACTCTGATACTGCATAAATAACACGGTCATTGTTTTAAAAATTCTCATGTGCTTTTTGTGCATAATGTCATTCTTCAATGAAATATTCATCATAAATGTCAGGATTTGTCTTGACCGCACATCACACCGCCATTTAATTTTCCTCTCCTTTATACGTGTACATTGCAGTGATGTTTTGCAAAGGACACTAATAAAACTCATGCAAACTGTCACTATCTAGTGTGTGTGGTAACCAAAAGAACAAACCAGAGAATTGAAGAGATTTGTTTTCTTTAAAAACACATCTATATACAAAAATAGCAACTTCCACCGTGTTACAATCCAATATATCGTTGGATCAAGTCATGTTGAGTTGAACACAAGAGGACAACATACCAAAAGGAAGAAACTGAGAACATGGACAGATTGTGCAGAAGAAAGGCTTTTGTTTGTGTAAAATGAAAACCAACACGGGAGACAAATACCTTGTTCCTTGCAACAGCTACTCATTATACAATCCTAGTTTTGGAGCGTATAAAGGTGACATAAGAAAGACAGACAGACTACATGGTACCATAAAAAACTGCAGCATTTATAGTGTTGCCTCAGAGTACAAATATTTCAAATGCCACCTTTTAAGCTTGTGAGTTGTGCATTTAAGTACTGAAAGCAAAAATGCCACAGTACACGTTACACATGCCAAAGAATTTAGTGAATTCTATGAAAACGGATTAATTCATTAACAAAACCTCAGTAAAGGTACAGGGTGCCCCCACGCCCCAGAAAAAAAAATATTTGAATAGAAATATGAATATCTGAATGACTACATCTCCGAAACAAAATTAAAAATGCTTCAGCAGAAAATATGTATCCAAACACCAACATATAAGATATAATGTAGATTGTAGAATCAATTACACAAAGCTTTAAAAATGTTCAATATCTGTACCGCATGTGACAAGTTTAACTTTTACCTCTTAATTTTTTTTTTCCAAATTTATATTCAAGTTTGTGAACTTTTATTTACTTTCCTCAGAAATACACACAACACTCATGTTTGACTGAGCATATGCTAACACACAAAATGCCTTTTCATTAATAGTGTATAGCATTCGTCACCCTGATAAAAAACATTTAAAAAGCAAACGTAAAACTAACCCTTAACTTAAACTCGAGTTTAATATTAATCTTGGTTCGTTTTTAGACACCTCATTAAAACCTGACAACATTTAAGTGAGAATAGACTACATTATTAAACTATGAAGTGCTGTCATATTTTTGGGGGGAACACCCTGTTCAGTAACTTTTATTTTTAATTCGTGTGAGTGCATCTTGGGAACTGCCTAAATGTTAAACACATTAAAAAAAGGACCAATTCGTACAAAGCTAAGAGGTGTATTCACACATGTACAACTCTGTGTCATATGATTGCTGCGTGCACGCAGACCAGAACCACACACACTTCTCAATCAGTGTTAACGCACACATGCCCCCACACGCAACACCCGTTTCCACCAAGCAGTCCTGTTTGGCGTGCGTTTTCATGTCAAAAATTGAAAAGGTATTGAAAAAAGGGACCGACAACGTACCACTTTTTTTGGCACACCCTGCCACAATGGTATGGTACCGAAAGGGTGGAGCTACTAAATGCAGTGCAGTTTGTTGATTGGTTGAATAAGAAGAACACAAATTGTGCTTTTATTTCCTCTCCTCAAACAAAGCTTGCTTCCCATATACCAGGAAGAAGCTACCATTAAATACAGTACAGTTGTAAATCGTTAATGTGTCGCACTGCAATGATGGACAGAAATCCCTCCAGTCCCACTTGGTGGAAACAAAGCTCTAAGTGCTGTAGTCAGCATCACCCTAGTTGCTTCTTTTTTGTTCAGCTGGCTGTGGAGACGTTGGTTTGGTTGAGGTTAGGGAGCAGTTAGGGACCATAAGTTGTCAGGGAAGAGTTGATGTTTTTGTTGTGTGATGTCTCATAAACATCCATCCCACCACCAGCATGTTGAAGGCTGGGTTAAAGGTCAGGGAAGCGGCTGGGGTCTTCTTTGTACTCGCTGGGAATGGTAAAAATGGTTTCGTCAAAGCTGTCGTAGCGAAACTCCTGAAAAGTCACGGTGGCTGTGATGGTAGGAAAGACTGGGATGTCTGCAAGAAGAGAACATTTGGCAGGTTGGTACCTAAATTTGGGTGGAATAATCTTGCAATAAAACATCTAATGTCTAACGCCTCCTTTAATTGCATTTACGTTTGTCACTATTATACAGAGGTGGGTATTCTGCCAGTGCGTCACTGATGGACGCCCGTTTTGCTGATGAATGGCGGGAAACTTTTACTGACGTTTTGGGTCTCTTTTTTTTGCAGGTAATGGGGACTACTCGACTTTCACTAACTGAACGGCACATGCAATATGATACATTGCTTGTGCTGCAGATGCCACAGAAGAAGAAAAAGAACATCTAACCATTCTAAAAAACTGTAATTGAGCGACGATGCTGACGGGTTAAAAGTAACAATGACGGCGTGAAGGACTGATGGTGGCGAATTAAATTTACTGACACGCCCATCCCCGCTTATCTACATTTGTATTCTCTCAGGAAGGTGGTCTTCTTACCGAGTTTGACAGGAAAGCCAGGAGGGAGCTTCATCTGCACAAACTCCCTGAGTTTATTAAAGTGCTTAAAGGGGGCAATCACCTCCAAAACATTCAACAACCTGAAGGCAAAACAAAAAGATGTCAAATGTCACAACTGAGCCACTCACTCATACATCCAAAAAGACTTCATCCGTCATATTTACAGCATGCTCCGTTTCATTACAATCACATTTACGAATTGTTTTTGGCAGAACATGGGCGTCGCATCTCATGGGGGGACTTACGAGTCGATGCTCAGGGGGAAGTCTTGACTCATGGCTATGGTGGCCTTGAAGTTTTTCTTGCTCTCTTTGCAGAGCAGCTCTCTGCCCAGATGAGGAGCTCTGGCGGACAACAACACGCAAGTTAGTACGACGTCTTTGCCGTCAACATGACACCTTTTGTAAAGTCAAGTCATGCAGTCGAGCTGTTTTCATTCAAACAACTGCACAGGTTTTCAAATGGCCAAATGCTAATTTTGCCCCTCCCTAATTTTCCGTGCTTGCTGAAAAGTGAAAGGCTCAGGAAATTCATGTCAACATCCATCTTCATCACATGTATTGAAATTGCAGGTGAGCTGGAGCCTATCCCAGCTGACTTGAGGCCTAATAAGCCTTAAAGTGGTTCCGCGTGTCTGTAGGGACACTTACTTTCCATTGTCAGCAGTGATGTACTCTTCCCAGGATATGGTGTTGGGTGAAGGCGGGGTTAGAGATTGTCTCCTCACAGGCTGATGAGTGTGCACATGGAGAAAGACAAAGAAAAAAAAATGCTTACTCTCCTCTATTAATGTCATGTATTTCACCTCTTGTATGTGAACCTGAGTTTTGCTAATTTAGCTTTAAACTAAGTCACTTCATTTGATTATCTGCCGATACATCAGAAATGTATTAAAAAGAAAACGCCACCACATGAAACTTGAAAATACCTTTGCATTATGGTTGTTTTTCATTTGATCTAAATTTTAAGAACATAAATATTAAATCTTTTTCACCTGGTTCCAATCAGCTGAAAATGATCTGATCCTCCCTAGTTTCCGATCACGTCATTGAATCAGGACAACGCATGCACAAACACCAAAAGCGGAATTTCAATTTGAACAGACGACTGCTGATCGAGTTCATCTCTGACTAGTTAAATGGTCTTTCACCACTAGATGGTAGCGTAGAGCAAAAGGGAAAGTACAGGAGAAAAGGCTGTTTTGTTTTCAGACTCATGCCCTGCCTACACAGATGCTCAAGCTCAAAGGTTACTTCAAAGATAAACCGGTTGGGCCATAGTGATGAGGCAAACTGAATGTTTTTAAGACGTGACACACCTCAAAGTTTTGATCAATGAGGTTCCCTCCTTTGCTCAAACTCTCCATGATGGCTTTGTTCCTCAAGATGTCTTCCTCGCTGAGATGCTCTCGCCTCTTCCTGGATTCCAGCACCAGGCCATTCACCGAGTAGAAGTCTGCGAGAAAGTTTCCAACACGCTCCTAGAAATAGAAAAATCAACTAATCCATGGAAAGGAAGCAATGTTTCAGTTTGTTTTTCTCCGCACAATTCGAGAGAATCTCTTAGTGACAATTTGGGTCGCCGCATCTCCAACAATAATGTTGACGGCTGTTACCAACCGTCTTGTCCTCTCTGAAGAGCCAGCCGGTTTGTGCTCTGGAGAAGGTGATGGACTTGGTGGAGAGCGTGGCCGAGTACACGTCACTGCTCATCAAAATGTCCACTTCCTCCTCCGTCTCCATCTCAGACTCCTGTGGATGTCAATCACAAATGTCAACACAGCCATTCACACTTACATTCACACCTACAGACAATTTTGAATCATCAATTAACCTAACATGCATCTTTTGGGAATGGGAAACTAGAGTTCCTGAAGAAAACGCACGCAAGCACATTAACAACATGCAAGCAGCTTTAAAAACACAAGAACCCCCTAACAAGTTATTTACTGGCTCTTTAATGATAATATTTATGATCACTTTGCCTGAAATTGTAATAGCTGTAAGGAACACGGTTATTTCGTTTGATTTCAGTGCCTCACAAACCTCATGGTGTATCCGCTGGTAGACTTTCTGCTCGTTGTCCAGCACCACAAAGGACTCTGAAGGGATGGCGTTGCCGTTGAAGATGAAACTCAGGTCACCGCGTTGACATTTCATATCCGTGAAGTCGATCAAGGTGGTGTCCAGTCTATAGACGTGTACAGAAGCAGAGTGAATGAAGTGGGAACGCGTGCAGACAGTCAATCAAGTAAATTATATTCGGTAGTTCTAAATAGCTTACACCCAAAATTTAAAAAAAAATGTTTATGTTTCATTGTCACTTTAGAGTATCTTTACTACACCCCAACAACACTCATTCGAACATATACATATTTTATGTACATGTGGAAAGTGACACTGGCTCTGAATAGATTTTTCACATCAGCAACAGATTAACAGCTAGATGTTTTTGATTGTACACAGGGCAATAAAAAAGGCTTTTCTTCTATTAAGTTGATCTGCATTTGCTGATATGACTTGCCTGATGTTGAGTCCCTGTTTGTAGATCTTACATGCATCTGAGGGTAGAATTCTGGAGAGCAGAGGCACTGCAACATTGGAAGATGAAAGACAATTAGACGATTCCTAATTCCTAGCACCACTGAGATGGAGGGGAATTCAACTCACCCCAACTTTGGAAGTCCCAGTGAAGCTCCAGATAAAAGTCTCCAAGCTGCAAAATGGCAAAATGGTTTCAAAACTGAAGAATAATACCGAACAGTCAATTTGCCATAAGCCTTCCACTAGGGGTACCGTCACTGAAAACTTTCTCATGTGTGTAGAGATAGGGAGTGTTGTTTCTGCAGATGCAAATTGTGGGTGCACATATTTTCAAAAGAACACATATAAGACTGAAATACGAGTACCCTGAAGCAGCAAAATGATCTTATCCTGAACTCAAGGAACCCTAACTGATCCGCAAGATACTGACAAAGAACAAAGGCTAAACATGACGATTTTTGGTTCTCTTCATCATCAACTTTAAAGGATATTAAATAGAACCTAACACAGGTTGTGCTCAAGGTGAAACAACATTCAACAGAATCTGATGTTGGCATGTCAGCCTAAGGAAATTCAAGGTTGAGGTCATGCCTCAGTTAAGCACGTGGTATTGAGGTCTCACATTCGGCCATCTGCGGCGTGTCCCTCTAGGCGGGTGCACTATTTCACATCCGACCTGGAAACTGAAATCGCCGGAGGATTACACTCGTCATTTAGCCTTCATAACCTCATGCTACGAAGCTACAAGTGTAACAACACATCTCCTTGTTAAACAGATGGTTTGGAATGTGTGCATAATGAATGAATCACAATTGATGCTATCAGCGCCAAGAATCACTAATAGATAAATTTCTTAAACTGCATCAATTGATTATCAATTGCATAGCAGAAAAAACAGCTCCATGTCATATTAAGGTTCTGAAGGAGAAGAAACAAGGACGATGACAAGTGAAGAAGTAAAGTATTACATACCTCTTTCAATGCATTCAACAACTTTGGCCTCTTGTCCTCTACACTCTCCCTGGACTGTTGCTTCAGCTTCCTTAGCAGTGCCGTTACTGCACAACAAAGGGAAAACAAGAACAAATCAATTAATTAATACATAAGCCACATACGGTACATTATGAACCCTGCAGCAGAAATACGATCATTTGCCTCAGCCGCGGAATGCATGAAAAGTGTGACTCGTCCAGTTAAAAAGAGATAAATGTGTATAAACTAGGGCTGTCAAAATTAGAGCGTTAACTCAGGTGATTAATCCAACATTTTTTTAACTCAGTTAAATATTTTAACTCAGTTTGATTTACTTAAAAAATAATTTGCATACCTTGCAAATATTGTGCTATATTAGCTGTACATATTTAGCACGTCTCAGAACAAAACACTGTGTTCAAATTACCACTGGGCTTTGCAAACCAACACTGCTGGAGTGTGGCGCTTGTGGGCAGTTTTGAGAAATGTTTAGAAGAAAAATGCCTGTAAAGATGTCTCCATTTAGATCGTATTCAAGAATCAAAGAAATCTATTTGAACAGTCTTTGAATTAAATATACTTCATAATTGGTGATTTTGCATCAATTCCAAGATATTATTCAATTAAATATCTGTTACAAGCTTTGCAAAAAATTGTAGTTGAAAAATGGGATTAATCGCGATTAATCATGGAAATTATTTGTAATTAATTAGTTAAAACAAATTAATCACTTGACAGCACTAGTATAAACCAATCTTTGTGCGTTAAGAAAATGCATAATCAAAACGGTTATATACACCTTTGGGCTGAGTCACAAATAGATTCATTAATTAAGTACCCTAATAATCAATTAAAAACGTTTACACAAAAATGTTGACTGTTGCTCTGCGTTCCACCAGCCAACACAAAGTGAGTGCAGCTCTCACCGCAAGCAAGCTGGCAAGTTACTCTCATACACACAGAGAGCCTTTATGTCCCACGTGGTAAATGTGTGTGGACACGCCCAGTCCTTGATCGTCTCACTATCACTTAGTTGGACAAGATTAGACGCATCTGCTCATGCACCAACCAGTCGTCACATACCACTGGAGAACTAGACAGCAGACTGCATCCACATTCAACCAAACTTGCTCTCTTCACACCAATTCAGTTACTGTATAACGATTAGGACACTTTCGTTGCATTAATTAGGTACTATTTTACCTATATGGACGAATGAAAAGGAAAATTGTACCATTGGGTGAGCTTTCCATCACTAGATTAAGCCTCCTTGGCAGGCCTCCGAGAATTTATGAACAGTCAATATTTACACAGGTCTCATGTGAACTCACTTAACTTGGAGACTGGGTGCAACCACCAGATGAACGTGAATGATTTAAATGATTTAAATATTAAAATGGTCAAACAGGGCTATAATCTATAGCGACGTAAACCTACAGTTAGATCAACAATTGCTTTTCTGTCAATTCATAATGTCTCGTTTACAGGAATTGTCTGCTACAAAGCGACACACCATCCTTCTGGGGCTGAATTGGTCACCCCGTATTTTGTCATCTATCACTGAAGGAACTAAGAATCAATCCATTAAACAGCTTCGGTTTAAGGTTTAAAACTATTTCTGTTCTTCATTTTTATCAAGCTGCAACACCTTACCTGAATCCCCCTGGTTCAGCAGCCAGCCTGAGACCGAATCGATCAAGTGCCAACGACTACCACTAATTAGTGTGCCACCGACAAGCAGAAGCATCTCCTCTAATGAGTGCACATCAACACATCTGTGACTCCCTTTAAAAAGCCCAAGCTGACAGCAAAGCAGCGTGACGAGAAGGCAACTCGGGACACAAACTGACAAACCTCCAGAATTAAAAATTAAAACATAAAATGGAGTTATTTGATGAGACTTTCCTTCATTTTCAGTAGGTATCCAAACAAGAAAAAGTCAACTGACACATGAGTGAGATTGGTGGAAATGGAGGTCACACACATTAGTTAAAAATAACTTCAGACAATAAGAGCTTTCATTAAATGTCTTATGCTAAGAATAACTTGAGATTAGAGTTTGGATGCAGCCTGCTATTAGCAGTTCAGTGTAACGTGGTGTTTACAAAGGGTGGCAAGCCCAGAAAAACAAGATATATCTTCCTTTCTACAGAGGGAACAGTCATTTTCCCTTTGTACCGTTGGCATTTGATGTCATGGAGGTAAAACTTTTTTTTTTCTAGATTAATGTGTCAGGAAGCTGTCTGGAAAGACACATCATCATTAAGGAACTAAAGAACGGAAAAAGGTGTAAAACAAGAGCACTTAGAAGAGAACAATACATGATAGAAGCAAAAACATCTGTGCTTCACTTCAGGGCTGTCAAGAACAATTTTTTTTATAATTGATTATCCTATGAATTATTCCATCAAATACTCTGGTAATTGCACAATCCCCATCAAAATGTATTACAAATTCTTTTTTATTATTGTATTACTGATTAGGGCTTTTATTTATGAATATTTACTATTCATTTTATTTGTTACTTTATTAGGAAATATCACACGAGAGGGAATAATGTTGTTCTTCTTGGGGACTGATTATTAATGCTGAGGGCTACTAGTTTGAAAAACACCTCATCAAATTGCTCAATTACATTATTATTATTATTCTTTCATAACAATTTTCCACAAATTGATTGTGATTTTTAACTTTATTTGATAAACACAACACCAATGTAATTTATGTTTCAAAATGGAGCTTGTTTTGTAAATAAGTTATGCTTACGAATAATAAAGACACCATTCAAGAACCTGAATGAGGGGTGGGTGAGTGTCAGAGGGTGGAATGAGGGACTTGGGAGCAATCACCCAATGAGGAGAGAGAAAAACAACCAACGATTTTCTTTTCATCCACACACCAAAGGCTGGAGGGCTTTGAGGAATGTCATGCTCAGGCCTCATTGGCAAGCAGCAGCAAAATGTGTAGGAGTACTTTTTTGGATTTGCAGCTTTTGAGCTCAACTTTTTTTTCATTGCAGAAAACGGAATTTGAATGTGAAAAACTTGTCTTGCAAAAATGTCCTTATCTCACAGCACAGTGTCAGACAGTCTGATACTTACTCATCTGTCTGTCTCCGTAGCTAATAGCCTCTGCAAGGGGACTCCATCCCTGTGCATTCTTCACCTTCACTGGTGCATTGTGGGCCAGCAACAGATGAGCACACTCTGGAGGAGGAAATAAACCAGTACATCAAAACAGTCAACACACAACACACCATAACACTAACACATAAGCACGCTGAATACAAAATTTAAATTATCTTTTGCAGCAGGGGTCTCCAAACTTTTTTAGGTTGAGGGGCACATTCAAGGGGTCGCTTAAAAAAATCTAAAATTTTAATGTATAAAACATGCTAAAGTCAAGCAAGCAACTATATACTCTTTATATTTTCTAGTTATTTTGAAAAACTTTTACATGACAGCTTTCATTTAAATGTGGATTGTTTAGGATTTTTTTAAGATTTGTGGCTGGCTAATGGACATGTATCCAACTAGACTAGATCCACCTTTCCACTGAACAATAGCCAAAACCCATCTCCAAATTCAGAACCAAAACAAGAGCAAATTATAGTAAGATGACCATTTTTAACAGTTCCTTGAGAATAATTAATGTGATCCGTTCATGAATTTCATTTTCGTTTACAGCAATACCCGCTCTGCAAGGGGGATTAGGGACCGAGCTAGATTGCAAATAGCGAGAAACCACAAGTAACTGATGCTCCATCACTAAAGTACATTTTACATTAAACAGATCTTATGTAACTCTTGATCTGGTGAAATTATTTTCGGTAAGCAGCCAGTGAATAAAAAAAAACCACACCCACCCAAATACCAATCCTGTTGTTCCGGTTCAGCTAACTGTTTGGTCGTGATGACGTCACTCATAAAAAGGTAGGCGGCGGCTAGACAGCTCATTGGCGGCACACCAAACAACAAAGGGCAGTCATCTGCTAAATGCTTAATAGTGTTCACTTGATGGGGCAAAATTTGCAGGCTCTTAAAAGCTATTCCACCACCTTTTGAAAGCGCTGCGCACTATGGCAGATACAGTATATTGAGGCAGATAAAGTACAACCACTCCATACAAGCGGTTGCACTTAAAATGCTTCTGCATCAGAATTATTACAACTACTGTTGTAACAAGCCACTGTCCAAAACCAGCTCTGTCAATCCTAACGATTAGACCTCTAAAAACAGGGAATTACAATGATAAGTACCACATCAACTGCGTATGTTTTATAGATCAGTATAACGGTTATATCCTTCATGGAAGAGAGGGATCTCCCTGTATTTAAATCCAACACAAAACTAGTAAGCGTGTATGTGGATAAAATGTTGGGTGGCAAGTTGGCAAAGTGATAATTATGTTGCATAAAAACAGGTATTATTCTTGGTACAGACCGGGTTTCACATGCTTTTGTTCGCTAGGCAACTACACGTGTATTGCTTCAAGTGGAGAAAATCGAAAAATACGATGACCGATGCTTGTTGTTGGAATAATTCTAAGCTGCTAATCATACATTTGCTAAATGCTATTCATTCTATATTAAGCAGATCATATGCCATTAAGACAATATAATATGTTTACTTTGCAAAATTCACTTCTGCTTTATTATTTATTTATTATGGTTATTACATTGGCTGGGGCATCATCCAAGCCCGTTATTTTTTTTCTCCAGTCCTGACAGCCATTGGAAGCTAGCTGTGTCAATTACCTCCGGTCCCACAGACCTCAATATTATCGGCCAATATTGTAACATTGGAAATGCGCCGCCAGAAATGCTTAGCTCATGTTCTGGCTGCAGCATTGAGCTCGTAAAACCACATTCCCCCTGATTCTTAGAAAAGAAAGCAAGAAGTAGTTTGAATTCTGGTATGATGAAAACATGTAAGCCTGGTAGCCATTCACAAACGGGAATGTGAGAGGAATTTGAATTTAAGATGACGATGAGGCACAATCCATTACATTCAATTTTTGAGAAAATGAAAGGATTTCAAGTGCATTTTCTGGTCCGAAAAATACAGTAATTACAAGTGCTTGACATGCTGCGAGTTACACTAGATCACTTCTTATTATTGCATAAAAACTGTTTAAAAGACAAGAGAATAAAAACACTTTGGAAAATGACTCTCCAAGGGAAAGCTTTAAAAATGACCTCATTAACACCATATAAACACTGAAAAAACTTGGGACTTGGCCATTCTCCTGCAACTCAATCCTAAATCTATTTTGACATCCAGCTGCAGGTTCAATGAGTCTTACTCTGCCCATCGATCCACAATGGTGCTCTCGAGTTAATGGAATTAGGAAGCACTGCGGTGTTGCCATCAGATCAGACTGCAGCTGCTATGAGCGCTTTATATCAGGAGTAAAACATCGAACATCTGTGCCCCATGCTGAGGCAAACATCTGTATAGCGCTCAGGGATGAAACAGCTGATAACGGGTTACTGCTCAGCAAATACACGTGCAGTCTGACGTAATTCACATATTCCCTGAATCTTTTCACCTACATATGCTGTCCAATGATTGTGTAATGACAACATTTAGCAGACACATATTACGTAATCTGAGAGCCATTTCTCGTTGCACTAAACTGCAGAACTGCTAGTTTTCATTGATGCAGCGTTGAAGCGTAGAATGTACTTAGAATTAGTTTTAACTAATATATGTGCACGTTTCAGCATCATCTTTTGCTGAGAATTTAATAATGCAGGTGACATCGCTCTACTCTAGTGTGGTGGAATTATCTTACTAGTTTCGTCACCAGCAAAACAGTGATCTCACATTTTGCAAGTCTCACAAGTCCCATAAGTGATTTTCTGCAGGGTCAACAAAATCTTTGCAGTTTTCTGAACTTGATTAAAAAAATAAAATGAAACGTCAAATGCAAATACAGTATTTTGAGCTTGCTGTGGTATTTTGAAATATTTTACCTTGGAGGAACTTGACATGGAAACAGCAATGTACTCAAAATACAACTAATTACTCAACAAATTTGCATCTAGCTCATTTTGTTTATTTGAAAAATGTCTAAGCATGGAAATAAGTACCATATATGAAACAAATGTTTATATTTTTGCGATTGGTATGGAATTGTTTATTCTTTAATTATTTTTATTTGGATGATGCTTCCTGGTTTAATATTTGTTCAAACAGTGGGCCCGCTGCACCCCCGCCGTTTGACACTTGTGGAGTCACCTACTCGCTTCATTAAAAAAACAAAAACGAAATGATCATGGGATAAAATTAGGTTGGCACAGTTGTCGACTGGTTAACACATCCACCTCACAATATGAGATTGTGGGTTCGAATTTGGGCTCCGGCCTTCCTGTGTGGAGTTGGCATGTCCTCTCCGTGCTCGCGTGGGTTTTCTCTGAGAACTCCGGTTTCCTCGCAATCTCCAAAGACATGCATGGTAAATTGATTGAAAACGCCAATTCACTCCTTTAGGTGTGAATGCGAGTTTAGTTGTTTTTTTTATCTATTTGTGCCGTGTGACTGGCTAACTAGTTCAGGGTGTACCCCGATTCTTGACTCAAAGATAGTTGAAATTGGTTCTAGCAAACCTGCGACCCTATTGAAGATAAGTGGTCCAGAAAATGGATAGATGGATGGATGGATGGGATAACCTTAAAAACTGATAAAAGAATCTCTGCTTAATGTTATCCAATGTGAGCAAAAGGCGCACTTTGTCATATTTGATCCAATTACAGTATTTTGTAAAACCTCATGTATGTATCTCATCTTGGATTTTTTTTCTTCTTTTATTTTATAAGATCATGATAGTAGCCATTCAGCCAATGATTTCTAAGAGGACATGCTTAAACCTTAGTGGACGTCTGCACTTACTGAGTGCTCTTGTTCATTAATTTTTAATTAACATCCCAAGGGGTTTCGAGCGAGCCAGTTAATATAGACACATCGGCCTGCACGGACAAACAAAGTCTCAACATCACCAACAGGGCAGCCACACCCCGATTACTGTATGATGTCATGCTGTAGTCCTCTGTCTGATCTGAGGATCCCAGGAGGACATATTAGCAGCTCAGGCAAGAGACTGACAACCTCATTAGCACAATCAATTCCACAGTGTCCAATCCTACTGCAATTGGAATCAATTACACGCTGTGCTCCACTAGAAGAACAAATGTGAAGTCCAGCACGTGGCATAACCATGCTTGAATTGTTCCCTGGGAGGATGCATTTTTCAACAGTGCGCTCCACGACCTACTTGCACAATCAAAGGGGCAGTGAATTAATATTTTAGACTCAGGCTTTCAGTCCAGCTTCAGCAAGTCAACTGAAGACAAAAATGATTTTGAGTAGACACTGTATGCTTGATAGATCATAACATATTAATCATGAACATTGAATGAAATGTTATTCTAGAGTGGGATGGGACATAAATATACAGAGTAACATTGAGTATCCCCGTTTATGAATAATTTGAGTAAAGCACACAATTTTCAAAGAAAAATGACATCTATTTATGTACTATTTTCGATATCCAAACGGTCTTTGCATGGTGAAAAATCTGTTGTATGCCTCCACGGTGTGAAGGCGGAAAGCTATTGAACATTTAGGCCGATGATCCGCGGCCGAAATCATCAAATAATAAATGATTGGCATAGTACCCAAATAGAAAGCCGAAAATCATTTTATTTTCATTAGAAACCACTAACCACAGTTATGTTATTGAATTGTAGCATATTTTTAATTAAGCAACGAAAAGTTAATGTCATTGTAATCATCTCAAAATGGCCAACCACGCATATTGTTGTGAGGCGGCACTGTGAATCACACTAAGCAAGGTAAGCACTGTCGCAGCCTTTCTTATTGTTGTTGTTATAATCGTTTTTTTTAGAGTGACAAATGAAGTGCTAAAAAAAAAAATATATATATATATATATATATATATATATAAATACATATACCGTATTTTTACGGCCATACGACGCGCTGCCTCAAAGGGCGCAACACCAGTTGAGGGTGCTATTTCCGTCTTTAATGCATATACTAGGCGCGCCGCATTACAAGGCGCTAGCTCGGCTGCTCGCGCTAGCACGTTCGCGCTAGCTCGGCTGCTCGCGCTAGCACGTTCGCGCTAGCTCAGCTGCTCGCGCTAGCTCGGCTGCTCGCGCTAGCTCGGCTGATGCCAGTTCACCAGGACTCAATCCCATAAAGAATCGCTGCCAGAGGCATCAACCCATTTCATTGACAGATGTCATGAAACTAATAGGAATCACTGTCAATAATAATGACTCTAACCAATAAAAGGTGTCTTGGCATTAGCCTACTAGACAAGGTCAGGGGAGGGACTTCACTGGTCACCACACTCCTTAGAGTCACGGTTTCAAATCAAAACCAAAAAAAACTCAGCATACAAGCAAACAATGAAACAAAGAAATAAGATTAACACAAAACATGTATCTCTCATGCCATCAATATACCCAAAAGAAATAAAAATAACACAAAAAGATTATAGCAATGGCTTCTTGGGAGCCACTCAGCCTTAGCCAATTACAGAAATGGCTTCTTGGGAGCCACTCAGACTCAGCCAATCATATGGCTGTTTAGAGAGATGTGCATGGCTGTTTAGAGAGATGTGCTGTTGTGCTTTGGGCTTTTTGTCTGTTGTCTAAACCTGGGACGTTTCTTGCTTGCAATAACATAAATGATAAGACAGACTACAACATTGTGGACAGCTGCCCTTTTGTCCTGCTTTCTCCTACACCATCACCCAAACACCATAGTCACATAATGTATAAGTCACGGTCAATTAGAAGCATAGATGACTCAGACTTTGTCCAGCAGGGTGTGCTAACATGCACTCCGAACAGCCCAATGAGTAAAAGGGTTGATGGTCGCGAGTGGTCCATGGTCCATTGCAGCCTGGTCATCCTGGAAGGGGGATTCCCCCATCTGTGGTCCCTTCTCAAGGTTTCTCACTTTTCCCCTAATGAGGTTTTGTGAGTTTTTCCTTGCCCTCCTGGGGGTTAAGATCGGGGATGTCGATTGTGGCTATGTAAAGCCCTTTGAGACTGTCTGTGATTAAGGGCTATACAAATAAAATTGACTTGACTTGACTTGAGTGATGCTTAGTCCATATAATGGGCGCGCCGCTTTACAAGGCGCTTTGTTTATTTTGGGCAAGATTAGGGACTTTAAAGAGCGCCCTATGGCCCGGAAAATACGGTATATATATTAGGGCTGGGCGATAAACCGAAAATTTACCGTTACCGAAATGTATTACAGTGACCGACATAATTTTGCCCTTGTCGGTAAATTCGGTGTCTAAAAAAAACTGAAAAGATAAGTCTTTTCTGTCTGCGGCGATGTTCATGCCGCTTTAAGACGGCTACAGCGCATCTAGTCACGTGACTCATGCGCTGTAGAAGAATGTAAACAGAAGACGCGTTCGTTGCTGGCGATTCAAATCCTGAAGCGGCTGACACGGCTGCAGACGAAGTAACGTTAGTTGAAATTGTTCCTGTCGCGCTTGTCCCGAAAAGAAATTCGACATCTGTCGTTTGGAAATGTTTTGGGTTCCATAAAGACGATGTTTGAGCAAAAGAACATGAACTACTAAGTGCGTCGTAAGCACCTGAAACAGCGCGTCCAACCTTTTCTTTTAAACCACCCACAACACAACCATGCTGTTGACTTGGAGCTTGTGCTAAATGTTCAAAGTGAGAAGCAAGGTTCGACAAGTGACAACAGCCCATAACGGAGGCGACACCATACGAGAGAACGTCTCAGTGGTGGACGCCATAGCCGAGCACATAGCTCTAAAGATATAGCTCCTCTAGTTACAGTGGAGCGCACAGGATTTAAACGCCTCATGAACGTAGCCGACAAGAGGTACGAAAATATTTGTCGCAAACAGGACTTCCCGATATGGACAACATCAGGACGCGAACAAAGACATGTCGAGCATTTTGCATCCACATCCGACTTGTGGTCGAGTCGCAACATGCATCCCTGTTTGAGCCTGAATGTGCATAGACAACAAGTGGCGACCGTGCACCCGAGTACTCGAGACTGCACATTTTCCTAATGAAGCACACTTGTTTATTTGGCATTGGCTTTCCATTGACATTTTTTTCATTTTATTTAGCATTTTGTTTACAGGCGACTAGCTCCTTTGCACATGGCATTATTTATATTGTTTACAAGATACCTTTTCACAAATCTAGGCCTTTGCAAATGGCATTACCGCATCTCAGCACAATCTTATTTGCAGAAAAAGATTTTGTGAGAGGTACCCTTTTTCTCCTGTTCTTTGTGACATTGTTCAAGTCATGCAAAGCAAGCTATTTTGAACGTTTATTCAAATGATTTTGTACTTTCATTTTTTATTTTTTATTTTTAACAACAAACTGTTAAAAAAAAAGTACGGTTTTGGGTCTGGAACAGATGAATTCCTCTCTACAACTAATTTGAAGATTTCTTTCATTTGTTGAGAGATTTCATATAATTCAGAGCATTGTTAAATGGATGAGCATGTGACGAAACAATGAGAACTGAATGGAAATGTAAGCGGCTCACCTTTGTGCCCCAACATGATAGCCAGATGCAGTGGTGTGTTTCCTGGAGAAGGCAGAAGAGAAAATTTAATGCATTGACTAAAGACATACTATAACAATAAGAAGTGAACAATTAAGTTGTAATAATGTCTTGTCCATTCCTATACTTAGTCAAAGTGCAGCCTATGAAAGTACTTTACAGTGCATTTGACATAAGGGAAATGGATTGTTAAATGAGATTAGTAACTAAACACTGAAGAGCAAAGGGTTCATCCTAGAAATGCATTCTTGGGAAAATTGGCGCATCCCTCAAGGGAAAACTAAGCAGCACTCACGAGCTGTTCTTATAGGATTAGCAGGCAAACACATTCCAGAGCATGTAGCTTCTCTTTTGCAGAAACGGGGGTGACAATACAAGCAGAAGAACGCCAATGAGAACCAATATGCAGACAAATGTCCAAAAGTGCTTGAGTAAACACAGTAGCCACTTAATGTGTTTAGACACTGTATGAACAAACGTTTCAGGAAACAATTATTACTCATTCATTTCATGAAGTTCTGGGTGAGGCAGCAGGTTGAGAATGGTACTTCACTATTCCAGCATCACGGCACACACTGCACAACCCAAGGTCCATATAAGCCTGTTCGGTTTGCTTCAGTACACATTTTCTATATATCCATGATAAAGAGAGATGTGCCCATTCAATGTGTATGTTTGTGGAGAGGGGATCTTAAAATGGTCAACTCATCCACATTAGGATGGAATTTTATGAATGGAATGGCAACAAATTGCTGTATATCGTGTCAGCATGCTGATAATTAAATAATAATGGATGGCACTTCACTGGTACTTTTTCTCAAACAAAAAACATCGACAACAACAAAACGCCCGCCATCTGTGCTTTTCACTGAGAAATGTACTTTCAGCACTGCATGGTTCATGTTTCGGCCATTAATCCATTATCTATAGCAGTTGTCTTCATTACGATCATGGGTAACTGGAGCCGGACGGAGAGGTGGGGTACACACTGCACTGTTTGCCATTCAGTCACTGTCATGTTTCTCCTCGTGGTTTCAGAATCAGAGTCATGTTTCTTGGCCATGTAGATGAAAACACGAGAGGACTTTGCTGCCGTTAATTGGAGCCTCTCTCGTATCGCAAAAAAAAAAAGCAACTCGAACAGCCATTTTTGAAATCTAGATACTTCTTGGCTACTGTTAAAAGTGAAGTGGTAACATGATACACACTTCTGAAATAACAAATGTGTTCAGATGATCGTTAATTCGTGATATGATCATGTTGTTGTTAAGAATTGTTTAGATTGATTTATGTGAATAAACTGATCATGTTAATGATTCTTCACAATTATTAGGAAAAAGCAATGTGCCCCATTTTATTTAGATAAATCTTTGCCATTGTTTACATACATGCAACGTTCCTAGACAATCACAATGACCCATCACTGCTGAGCTATTTTTACAACAATCCCACAGGCTAATTGAATGGAGTTGAGAGAGACAGAGAGACAGAGAGATAGAGAGACAGAGAGAGAGAGAGAGAGAGAGAAGTGACTTGTCTTCAATTAAACTTCTTCTGATTTTGAATTTGGTTGAATTGTGATTCTTTACACCAAATTCTTTATTTGAATTCCAACTAAGTCTTGCTGGGACAGAAAAGGGCTTTCCGCAAATAGTTCCCACAAAGCTGGAAGCATGAAAATATCCCAAATGTCTTGGTGAGACAAATAATATGGATTCAAGGGGAACTAAGGGGTCGAGTCCAACGCTGACTCATACAATGTGAATTTATCATCTACCACAACTCTTAGTGATTACACTGAGAAGAAGTTGAGTGTTTAGTAAATATTAAGGCCCCGTGTAATGTGACGGCCGCATGCTCCACTGCCGTGGAATCTGAGCCAGAGACTCAGACTCACACGGACGCTTGACAATTGAACAAAACATGTTGGAACTCCAACCCAATAGATTCCCACGGCCGACCCCTGCTTCTGCTGTAGTCTGAGCTGTGATATGAGGACAAACTGCATTCCAGTACAGACAAGAGCAACAAGGGTGTGTTTGGTCGGAAATCCTGTTTTTATCTGAGCAGACTTTGCCCTGTCAAATGGGTGCTGTCATGTGGAACTTCCACAACTCTGCAAGGCCATCATCACAAACTGAACACTTACTACCAAATGAGAATTGCATTCTTTTGAGGGGTGTGTTTAATACAATGTATTGCCATTATGGGGGTCATTAAAAAATATTCCATTCATCTATTTTCAGTACCGCTTGTCCTTAATCTTAGGTTTTATTCAACTTTTCTACAGTAAAACTGCCACCATTTATATAACCTACTATCTGTGCTAGCAATGCTTTAAAGGTATACTTGTGAAATTAATATTCATGGTTTGATTGGTGGAATTTAATTAGCTTAGCCAAAGAAATGCACCTGGACACTGAAAAACACGCCTCAATGATTTATTGCACTGTTACGGCAACATTTTTGATCAAATGCATACCTCCATATTGGCAACTAATCACAGAAGGTATGTTACAAATGTGTCATCTTGCCATTCTGCAAATCATTTTAACCAATATCAGTACCGGCAACCTATTCCTAATATTTCTCAACGATCACGGATGCGTGTTTCTAGAGACGGCAGACCAAATGATGACAGAGGTTGATACGAGAAGGCTACATTCACAATTACACTGCATGCAAGGAGTATTTGCAAAGGCATTATCAATACTAATTATGTGTGTATCACACACACGTGAAGTATTCACCCAGGTTATCTGGTCCCATATTTGATAAATATATTTGGGCACAGCAATTTAAAAAAAAATGTTTTTAAATTCATTAAATCTGCACGAAAACCGAGCCTATTTCCAAATTCACCCCAAAAAATAACTTCACTGTCATTAAAAAAAAACTTGAAAAAAAGCACAGTATCTCTTTAAGTTATAGCATCATCTGTATTGGAATTGCAATATTAACACCTGAAAACAATTATAACACAATTTTAATGAGAAAAATTGTGTTTTAAAACTTTTGAGGTCCATTGCTTCTCAAGAATATATTGTTTACGTTCTGTATGATTTTCTAGTAATTCTCTGATAACGCCCATGTTTATTCAACAAAGCGACTTTCTAAATTACTGAATTCTATTTCCCTGTGTTCCATTGTAAACAATGTGTTACTTTACAGTATTTCTCTTAGTTGTATTGAGCTAAAAAAAGCCAGTTTGTCTGGACTTGAACAGTTTAACAAGATGTGTTTTGGGACGTTCCCCTCACGTAGGTTGTGTCACTCACAGCTACTCACCATGGATGTCCTTCTGGGATATATTTTGAGTACGTATTAGCGACGAAAGGCGTCGCACATCTCCTTTGAACACACATTCGTGAACCGGAAAGTCTTGTCCACTTCGGATAATGGGGTTTTTGTTGTTGTCGTCAACGACATCGGCTGAAGATAGCGTGTTGTTGGCATTGAGGTGCTGGTTCTGCTTCTGCTGCTGCTGCTGCTGCTGCTGCGTGGACGCCGACTTGACCAACTTGTGGTTGCTGAAGATTCGACTCGCCCTGCTCTTGTTGTTTGTCTTAGAGGCGGTAAACGTCCCAGTGGCTGCCTCTTCGTCGGCTTCCAGCAAGTCATCGTCCTGACTGGGTCTGTGATCCTTCCGCAGCGATCGGATCTTCTCTCCGGTCATTTTTTTAACGAGCTGACGTGAAGGGAACAGAGGGTGACGAGGACCCTCCGGGCCAACTGATGCAATTCGCCAGCTGGAAGTCTTCAAGCAACCAATGTGAAGAAAAGAACATGAAAGAGACTTTAAAAGGGTAGCTACGCTATAAGAACAAAACGCCACAAACTCCTTCTTAGTGGTTAGCGTGTAAAAAAGAATGCTCGATATCCTCCCATCGCTACTGTCAGCATAACACGAGCGCCTCTCGTTGACTTCGCCTGGTGTCTTCCGCCTCAAGTTATCGCGAGAGTTCATAGCAAAGGTTACTATCGGTGACAGGCCCAACAACAAAAGAGCCAACTGCATTTAATGTTTAAAATAAAATAAAACACGGCTTGAGTAAATAATAAATACGTTTACGCGTGATTTATTCATTATGATTTCATTTAATTAATCATAATGATGACAATCAAAATTCTTAATGATTGTCAATTTTTGTTTTTTAGTGTATCCTTGTGCATTGTGGGCGAGCTGGAGCCTCCATTTGCAGGAACAACCATTCACACCAACTTTAGAACCTCCAGGCAATTGTGGTAAATTACCATCGCTCACCCTGCCTCCTTATTGTTGTCCCTTTAAAACAATTTAAAATTAGATTATCGTTGTACGTTTCATACATATGACCTGGGTACCATTATTTAACCGTATCGACAATAAAGTTTGTGAATTAAAAAGATTTAGAGTTAATATTGATTACGGGCGGACACAGTGAGCGACTGGTTAAAACGTCACATTTCATAGGTGCGTCAGTCCGATTCTGGCTCCGGCCTTTCTGTTCGGACTTTTCCGCGCCTACTGACCGAAGACAGCTGGAATAGGCTGCGGCTCGCCCCCGCGGATAAATTGCATAGATAATGGATGGATGATTAATTGCATTGGAAACGTCGGCATATGAAAATCCACGTTTGTGTTATCTATCATGCCTGTCCGATGAGATGCTCACAGCCACTAACATACTGTAAAAATAATAAACAATAATTGTGTAATCACACTGAGAAGAAAATTATTATTTAGAAGTGGGATAGAATGAAAAATTATTATTATCGTCTTCATTCAGTTTCACTTGGTACAACGTGCGAACCACACCCCATCGCGGCACACCGACGGAAGCGCAGGCACGTTTCAAAGAGGAGCCGTATTTTAGATCAGTTGTTCGTGCATAGTCAATTTTCAACTGCACGCAATCACTTGCATTACTTCTTGTTTCAACCTAATGTCTTTTAACGAGTTTATTGCAGTCGTTTAAATAATTCCGCTTCCTTATTGTGTTTTTTGTCTTAAAAGAAATATAAATGATATGTGAAATAATAAATAAATTTCTTAATGATATCACAGTTTTCCTCCTTCAATTCTGCACAATTAAAATGATCAATTTGTAAAAATGAAATTTAAAAAATCGAACCGTTCAAAAGACAGCAGCAAAGTGTGGTCACATGGTTCAAACGCCCCTAATCGTCCACCAATCGACGCTACATATTCCATGAAGCCAAGATGTTGATTGGCTGAAAGAGATGAGGCACACCCGGCGTTCATACAAGGGATCTTCCCCTCGTGTACGACTGCGATTGCGCTGTCATTTCCAGTTCAGAGGGTTTCTGATTGCGTCAAGCGCACTGCTTAGCTATGGAGAACAGCATTCTGGGTGACCGGAGCGATGTTTTTGCCGGGTTCGGCACGGCCTTCAAGTCGTTCGCCACCGATGCCATTCACGTCGGCCAAGAGCCAGAGCAATGGAGCTCCAGAGCTGTGGTGCCGCCGATATCGCTCTCAACCACGTTTAAGCAGAGCCAGCCCGGAAAGCACTTCGTGAGTACAGTCACGTGTGTATGGCTTGACCTAATAACGAAAATGAAGGTTCTAATATGGCATTCCTCTTTTGTAATCAGTGTGGCTTTGAGGGTTGGGGGTTACATCAGTTTAATAAGGCTTTCTGGACGGCTTTGGGGGTTGGGACTGGAGTTGCATCATTTTAACAAAGCTTCCTGGCTTCTTCTCACGTCCATAACTGTGCAGTGATTCTGTTAAAACTATTTATCATATTTAAGGCATTTATTGAGAAGGTGGGGTAGGTGGTGCTGTTTGTCTTGCTTTAACGTCTACTGTAATAAACATGGGGAAAACTAAGGAATAACTAAATTCATTAATAAGAAAGAGGAGGCTTTAATGTTTTTCTCAACTGGAGACTGGCGCCACAGATAATTATGTCCATATGTCTCTTTGATGAGATGATGAAAATACAGCAGCACAAATACCCAAGTTCCAAATTCTCAAATCCGCTTCTGCTGGCTTACTGACCTTTGACATTGTTTTGTCGACTCTGGTATGCTTGACCCCACGAGCGTGCCCCTGTTTTACACGGGGCACACATCCTATAGACCTAGTCAGAAAGCCTATTATACCGCTTGTGGGAGGAAGGCTGACGTCTGGGGACAGTTGAGTATATATTTAAAAACTGGTTTATTTGCTCGGCTTCTGCACACATGGTGTTGTTCCCAGGGGCAAATGGTAATTTATGACGTGAGTCCACATCTGTAATATGAACAGGCTGTCCTCAGTTTGAGATAACCCCAATTTACACAGAAGTTGAACGGCACTGTAGTCCAGTAGTTTTAAATGGGGTGTCCTTGAGTCGTAACTTGGGGGTCCGCAAGCATGTCTTCTTGAGTTCTGTGTGATGTGTCTTGAGTCGACCATCATTACTAAAAGATGTTTTTGACGATTAGGAATATTGGGTCTGTTTTTGATTTAGAGCAGTGGCACAACTTCCTCTCCAATGCAAATCTTCCACCTCTGAAGAAGAAAATGCTTTGTAACAGTTTTTTTTTTTTTTGTAAACTAATTTAGGAAGTAATGTGAATCATTGGTACGAAAAGTGAAATTGAAGGTATGTAATGCCCTAAGGGTTCTTTAGTAGACTGGCGCTACAGGAACCGTTTTATCTACTGTTAAGTAGTTCTCAGGCTGCACGATATTGGAAAGAAATGTGATATGGATGTTGACTATACCAATATTGACATTATTTTGATATTTAACATGTACATAAACGAATGGCATTTTTTATTAACTAATGCAAGAAGTAAAAAAAAAGTGACAAAATAAGCAAGCTCAATGTGTTCTTAGTTAATTAACTGTAATTCTCCTAAATAATGTCCAACTATTGGTTGGCAATGCACATTTAAGTTTGCATATGATTGGTCAAATTCAGATACAAGCAAAAGGGAATGATTGCATGTCTTTTCATATTGCATATATCGCTAATTTTCTGATATATTGTGCAGCCCCAAAATAGTTCTACGGCATGCAAGTTGTTATAATGCTTGGTCTTTTTGTAATTGTTTACAGGGTTATGAATACAGCCGCAGTGGAAACCCTACAAGAGACTGTCTTGAAAAGGCTGTGGCAGCATTGGATGGGGCAAAGCACTGTAAGTGTGACAGCTTGTACAAAATTGGAGCATCCAAGAATGTCCACAACCCATTCCAGAATGCTTTCTCAGAGTTGGAGATATCCAACTATCCATTTTATATAACAGTTGTCACCTTTCGGTTCATGGGATGCCCTGGAGCCTGTCTCAGCTGAGTTTTCAGCGAGAGGCGGGACACATTGCCAGCCGATGGGGCACATCGTATACAGACAAACAACTCTTTGCACTCACTCCTAATGATTTAGTCTTCCAATTATTCAAACATGTATGTTTTGTGGAGGTCGGAACAAGCTGGAGTACCTGGTGAAAAGCCATGCAAGCATGGGGAGAACATGCAGACTCGTCACAAGAAAGCCTGACCTGCGATTTGAGGGGATTTAAATATTATGTAAAATCTACAAGTTTGAAAAATTAAATAACAATACATTATCATTCTAAATTAAAAAAATATTTATCAAGCCCTGTTAAATGTACGTAATTTTTACATTTCGCTGATTTTAATTCAATTTTACACACAAGTTTTAAGGAAACCAGCTAACTGATGTACTTGATGTAATGTTGCATGACTGTTCAAAGTCTGTGTTTTTGTCTGGCTTAAGAGGAACATTTTCCAGAAAGCCTTGATGACCTCTAAAATTCACTTAGAGGTGCCACTGTATTACAGATCATGAAGACTTGATTCACATTATTTTTGCTTTTTATTTTCTTTTCTTTTGCTGTAGGCCTTTCCTTGGCTTCAGGGCTTGCTGCCACAGTGACCATCACTCACATGCTGAAGGTGGGAGATGGAATCATCTGCATGGATGATGTTTACGGAGGTAAGTATTCACTCAATACTTTCTCAAGAGAAGATTACATTTTGCAAGGTGATGACGTTTTCTGCTTTGTGACTTTACAAGGTACAAACCGCTATTTCCAAAAAGTGGCTGCTGAATTTGGACTGGAGATCACCTTAGTCGATTGTACCAAACCAGAGCTACTCAAGGCGGCTCTCAAGCCCAACACTAAAGTAAGTGAAGAATACTGTTTTAAGTTTTGGTCATCTTCCAACTGACTCTCCAAATTTCAGATTATGAAACTATTTACTCTGGCCTTTTTCCTGTGGATGTGTCACATGAGTGTTTGCTTTTCTTTGTTTTTGTCATCAGTTACACTTTATTTGCACCGTCAGATAAGCACAGTGTTTTTCAGCAGTTCCCTGCTTGTTGCTGCTTGTGCAGATGGTGTGGCTCGAGACGCCAACCAACCCCACTATGAAAGTTGTCGACATTCGGGCTTGTTCTGACTTGGTGCATGATCATAACAAGGACATTGTGGTTGTGGTGGACAACACCTTCATGTCTGCTTATTTCCAGGTTTGACAATGACGTGCTGTTCAGTTAGTTTCAAGTCAATATGTAAAAATGATTCATTCATGTTTACTTTGTGCCTTCTCTCAGCGCCCTCTGGCTTTAGGAGCAGATATTTGCATGTACTCAGCTACCAAATATATGAACGGTAGGTAAGGTTTATTTGCTTTCCAGTTTACTCATAAAAGTACTGTTTGTAATTCTGGGCAGCTCTACATAAAAGTCAGTTTTGTTTATTTATTTATTTATTTATTTTTTTCTTAAACTCCATTACATGTATATTTTACATTTGGGTAAGCATTAGGTTTAAGATTTGACGCTACCCGGATAAATGTGTTTTATAATGCCACTGTCCAATGAAAAACATGTATCTCCAAATTTTGGTTGTACTCGGTACCAGAATAGGCAAGTTATGTGGCTTCTTTTTTAATTTTTTTTAAACACCCTGGACTTTGTTGAGGAAGAAGATTTTTTTAAAATGACCTCCTTACTTATGGACATAGCATAAACGCCACTCCCCCCATCTGCATATATGATGTCAAATACTTGCTGACTCCTTTAGATATCCTTTGGGTTGATCCACATTCTGTCTTTTGTATAATCGGCAGGTCATAGTGACGTGGTTATGGGCCTCATGTCAGTCAACCGAGAGGATCTGTATGACCGACTAAAGTTTCTTCAAAATGGTGAGCGAAAAGATCATGTGGCCATACATTGGGGCCCACTGTGACTGAGTGCTCAAGCACCCCGCCTACACCCGTTACTGCCGTGCTCTTGAGTGAGGCACCAAAAGCCCAGTCTGTGCTTCACCAGGAGGGCTTACATGCAAAGGACACATTTTGTGTAAACAAGTGAACAAAATTGTTGGTACACTTCTGTGAATGAATGAAAAACCCACAGTGCTCACAGAAAGAATTTGACAAAAGTAACAATTAATATAAATTTACCAATGAAAATCAGACATGACTTTTCAATTGTGGTTCAAAAGAATTATTAAAAAAAAAAAAAACTAATGAAACTGGCCTAGTGACATCAAAGTACCCCTCAGAAAAGATTGAAAACAAATTTTCCAACCAAGTTGTGTCCTTTTGATTTGCATCACAGGAGTCCTCAAACTTGTAATAAGTCAGTCGGCCCATTTAAAGAATGACAAATAGTTGCTGTGCTGTTTAGTGACATGGTGTGTACCACACCAAAAATTAACCAGATGTCGTGAATCATCGATTTCTCAGGAGATTAGAAAGAAAATTGTAGACAAGCATGTTGAAGGTAAAGGTTACAAGACCCCAAGCATCTAAATTTCCCACATAATATTCAGAGATGTAAGATCTACCAAACTTCGGCCAACCTTCATGAACGTGGCCGCTTGAGGAAAATTAATGAGAAATTGAAGAGAGGTTAGAATACAAATGGTAACCAAAGAGCCTAGAACAACCTCCAAAGAAATTAAAGGTGAACATCAAGGTCAAGTTATATCAGTGTCAAAATGCCCCAACCATCATCAACATTTGGGCCAAAGTGGACTTGGGAGACGACCAAGGATGACACCACTGTTGAAATTATATCATTAAAAAAGCAAAACGGCATGTTGACAAGCCACAATGCTTTTGGGACAGATGAGACAGAACTTGTTACTTTGATTTTTGTCCAGGCCTGTTTCATTCTCAATTAAAAAAATATAATTCTAATGAATTATAATTCATAAGCAATGTGTGATTCTTTAAAATGTTAATCATTTTATTTATTATGACTTTTGACAGATTCAAGTTATTTCTGTGACCACCGTTGTTTTTTCTTTCATTAACACGAGGTAGTAACATTTTTCTCCACGTGTGTACATGTAATAAAAGTTCTCTTTCCTGTTTTTAAGTACACAATTATGATGAACCCAGCAAACATCAACTTGCATAACGAGGCTTGGTAAAACATTTGTGAAAACCTTTGACAAACTGTCCTGTTGTTTCTCTCTACAAAAGTCAAGGTCCAAAAGTTACAATACGTCAAGATGGTGATTGTAAAATCAAAACTGTTAGTGATCTACTCTTGTACTAGTGGTTTGAAATTTGAATGTGGCAGTATGGTGAGAAGAAAATGCAAAACTGTCTTGCATCTCACACAGGGGTGGGCAAACATTTTGAGTGGCAGGCCACAATGGGTTTTAAAATTTGACAGAGGGGCCGGACCAGGAGCAGATGGATGGAGTGTTTTGGTAACCTCACCTCATCGGAGAAAAAAAAATACATTTAATTTTAAATGTAAGTGAAAAAAAGCATTACAAAAATATATGTCTTTGAAAAACCACAGTATTTAGAAAATAAAACATTAACAAGGTTTATTCATTTAATTTTTTTCACGTTCATCGGGTCGGATTAAAACGTTTAACGGGCTGCATATGTGGCCCACGGGCCGTAGTTTTCCCACGCCTGATTCTAACACATAAGGGTTTAAGCATTAACATATTCAATATATCATATTTTATGTTTGAATGAAGGAGGCTTTTTGTAAACTGAATTGTACCAGTTGTTTTTTTGTTTTTTTGTTTTTTTTTTTCATTTTAGCTCTAGGGGGCGTGCCATCCCCTTTTGACTGCTACCTGGTCAACCGTGGGCTGAAGACGTTGCATCTGCGCATGGAGTGCCACTTTAAGAACGCCATGGCCGCTGCCAAGTTTTTAGAGGCTGATTCCAGAGTGGAGCGTGTCATCTACCCAGGTCGAGTGCTGTAAACACGCAGCTGAACGCTTTTCAGTACATGATGACGTAAGGGCGGCTATGGCTGATGCAGGTTTGAGTTCTGGCTCCATCTGCCCATTGTGGCAGCATCTTTTGGGCAATTAGTTACAGATTTGTGCATAAATGGGTGCGTGTGAGGCATTGCTGTAGATTACGTGGTCTCTATTACTTTAAGTACGTAACATCCATCCAACCTCCAAAATTCTACACAGCTAATCCTCATAAGGGGGAGTTGGACCCTATCCCAGCTGACTTTGAGCGTACACCTTGGACTGGTCACCACTTGATTTCAGGACACATATTTCCCAACAAAATTTCAAACTTGCATACATGCCTACAGTATGGACAAGTCTCAGCCTTCAGTTAACCTAACATGTACAAGTTTTGGAACATGGAAGTCAGTCAAGTACCTGACAAAAAACTCCTAAGCGCAGGGAGTGCATGCAAGCTTGTATCCATAACACATTTTTTTTAAATGCCCACTTTACACATTTTCATCTACAAACACAGCACCCAATCCACTATGGCCATACCGTAAAAACATATTTAATGAGCCTCTGCATTTATGCAATGTCTTCAATTAATTTTTTACCATTAATTCAATATTGAAGTTAACTACTTATTAAAAGAAAGTGAAACCACATATGTGGTTATGACACCATTGTCTAATTTATTGACAATCCCCCACTGTGTTGTCACAGGTCTGCCCTCTCACCCGCAGTATGAATTGATGAAACGACAATGCACCGGATGTCCTGGAATGATCACCTTCTACATTAAAGGAACGCTCCAACATGCCAACACCTTCCTCGCAAGTCTCAAAGTAAATAGCCGCAACATTTTCTTTGAGCCATTCAGTGCTGTCAAACTATAGTTGTAAACACATGGAAAGTGCTTATTAGTTATATATGCCAGTTTCTTTTGGAATCTTTTATGATGAACCAATAATATTTGGAGTAAAATGTTGACTTTAGACCACTGATATTTTATTTTTTATCAGTAGTGGTACATTTCACAAAGGCCATGTAATACTGTGATGCCACCAATTGTCTTCTCTTCTTTCAATTGCAGATGTTTGCAGTGGCCGAGAGTCTTGGTGGTTATGAAAGTTTAGCAGAACATCCGTAAGTATTTATTTATTATTGTTAATACAGTATTTGGTCAAAGCTCTGCTTCTGCGTCCATATATAGTGTTTGCATGTTCTTCCTGTGCTTGCTAAATTGTACATGGGAAGGACGGATAGTTCGCTGTCACTGTAATGTGCAAACAGCAGACCTGTAATGTAAGGCAAAACGCCACAAGAGGGAAGCAAAGCTCAAATGAAGTGCTGGAATTATTTTTTATTAAACATTGAATTTTAAGCACATACATGAAATTGATTTAATTTGATATAGTTTTTTTTTTGTTTTTTTTTCCTCCCATTGCGCAACCAGCTTTTTATTCCTATAATTATCAAGTAATCACTTTACATACTGTGTGTGCAGTGCATATTTGATTGCAGTGTACTATATATTTGTTTTTATCGGTCCTGAACAGTGTTTGACCCTTTTGCAAAATTGGATTAATGTCTGCCCGTTCTGTTTTTCACACATGCACACAACATGTGTTGAAGCAAGTGGATCACCCCAAGTGTCACCATCTTATTCCAACACAGGGCAATTATGACTCATGCATCAGTGCCTGAGAAGGAAAGGAAGATCTTGGGCATTAGTGACACTCTGATCCGGCTCTCTGTTGGACTAGAGGATGAGGCGGACATCATTAAAGATCTGGATCAAGCACTTTCTGCTGCTGCTGCTGTTACTGTAAGTTTCCGAAGTCTACAAGCAGGTAGCTGCTTAGTTTTTCATAAAAGCCCAATGTTTAGATGCATAGCCCGAACTGACAGATGTAGAAAAAGTATTTTGTAATGTATTGTGTTGTCATCAAGCTTCTATTTTAAAATTTTTATGTGATTTTATTGAAATTCTCACGCCAATTTCTTAATTGTTTTAGGGTTGTTTTTTGCCAGGGGATAAAATACTTTGCCCTCATAAAGGTTCACATTGGGTGTAACTTGTAAATGTTTTTAATTTGTGAATGTCACATTGTTAGAGGGCTGAAAAGTGCAGGGAAACTGCACACTTATGTGGTGTGTTCATTTGTAGATACTGGGAAAATACAATACTACTGTGCTGCCTTACTGTCTTACATTTTTTACTGCCAATTTTTCTTTTGACAGCAATGTAATGTGTAGCAGGCGCAGCACTATAAATCAACAGAATTGCTTGGGCCTTTTTTCTCGGTTATGTCACATTAGCATAATTATCTGTTAGTAGGCAGAATTTGTGGGCCCCGTTTAAAAATGTACATATGCCAAGAGGTCTTTACTGCATCGTACGACTCAGTAATGATCATAAATGCGTCTTTGTATTGTTATTGTAGCTTGGAACTATAACCTCAAACTGTACTCTTGCACTTTTGAATACCCTCCCCAAAGAAAAATCAAAGTTTGATTAAAAACGGCACTTCAAAAGTGACGATTAGGCACATAACTCAACTGAGGAAATAACATCTCATTTAGCATTTTGCGTTTATTCACTTGACCTATTCAGTTTGTCGCCACATTTGTCAAAATGAAGGGTAGAGGAAAACACCGTGATTGTGTTACTTTGTTGGATGCTGTGATCAGCCAATTTATTGCCACATGACCATCCATCAGAAATGAGATGTCTTTTTGAGTACACTAGTCAAAGTTTTCTGGGGTTTCCTTTTCAGTTTGTACAAAGGAAAACCTCCAGAAAACAAATTCTGTCTTTGTATTCACATAATCCATTATGCAGATTTACAGTCTATCTGTAGTATTCTGTATTTTAGCCTTAGTGTTATATTTTTGCTGCAGAAAGACATCAAAGTGTTTACAAGGCCAGCAGATGGCGCCTCCACAAGCGCCTTTCCAGAATCCTCTTCTCAGGTTCTGTGCCTACTTTGTTTTTTTTTTTCTCTCCCTTTAACTTTGTGCAGTGTTGTGCACCATTGCTTTTTTCCATCACATCTCTCTACCTTGTTTGTTATGAATTACAGTGGACCCTCAAAATTACAACACAATCTGCTTCAGGACACTGGTTGTCTCCCGTAGGGAACAATGTAGCTAAAAATAATATCTATTCTGGGTTCAAATTGTCACCATTGTTTATGATTAATTATTCCCTTTACTGGCAGTATCGAAACTCATTTAATTGTCTAAATAAAAGCACTTTTTGATTAGTTCCCTGGAAAGTGAAAACGAAAAGAATTTTACAACACGGAGATTTGTGTCGCAAACCAAATTTAATTTAATAAAAAAAAAACTTTTTTTTTTTTTTTTTTTAAATTGTGCTTTGGTATCTTGATAAATCGAGACGTTCTCTGCTGTGGGTGCGAATCCACTGAAAACATGACACTCCTTTTTAACAGCTTTTAACTTTATTGCAATGTCTCTAGCGTATACCTACACATCCTGATATGGTTGAGGCCTGAAAAGCCCCGATGGCTGAAATCTATCCCATGAGTCATCATAGGGCATCTCCATGCAACGACAAGCCGCGCTGGCCACCAGCTAGCTGCAAGCTATCAAGCTTCCGGAAGGCGGAGGGATTGTCCAATACATCACCTCCTTCCTTAGTGTTGCTTTTTGTGTTTAGGTCCACATGACAGAGACACTACAGGGAACGTTCACTTTATTTTAAACAGAGCCTATCGCTTACCTGACGGACATTAATTATAAACCTCACTATGTCTTGTAACATACAGTAGCCCGCATGACACAAAATGCATAGCACTTGGGAATTTAAATAATGACACCAACATATAGCTACACCTAATATCACGAGAGAGGGCCAACTCATGACACAAAGACTAAGTGAGCCACTGGCTGCTGTTTTAGCCATTCCTAAAAGATCTATGAAATGGTGAAGGAGTTTAACACCATTTTTCCACAGTTGAGTACTCTATTACTCTACTCTCTGTTGCATGTTTTAAGGAATTATCTTCAAACATGCACGGTATAAAAAAAGGAAATCACTATACTGGGTTTTTAAGTAGAAAGAACTTTTTAAAACATTTAAGTCTGAACTTCAATGGCAAATAATGATGAGTAATTTTGTAGATGCAGTTTCACAAGTGGAAAAAAAAAAGGGGCAGTTATGTCTTTCCACATTTTCAGCGACTATCTTCTCACATGTATCGCTGTTCATCTTTTGGAATTATTATTTTTCATTAAAAAAGGACAATGATAAAATGAAGTTTAAAACGACTTTTTTTCCATCGCTGTGGTGAGGTCTGACGAGTTTTGCTGACATCTCACGTGATTCCCTGAAAATTTTGGGCATTGTTTCAATGTGGTACAACCTTTGGGGCAATCCAATTTTGACGTTCCACTGTACTTTATAGAACCATCTTCAACCCAAACCACCCATGTATAGATACTGAAATACCCCCTCCCTCATTTAAATTGCACAATTTTTCAGATGTCATTTAACACTTTTATAATAGATTTCTGCACATGGTGTTAATTGTCCTCGAGTGAGATGATTTTGGCTCTCATCACCATTTCCCACTCACTGCCACACCGCCATCAAGCAAAGTACATTTCCAAAACTTGCCCTGCTGATGCTCTCATGCCGCAGACTTCTACGTAATACTCCTTCTCAAGTCATCACTCAAATAAATCTCCAGATTCCTCCCAAGCCCACTTGTAGCAAATGGGAATTGGATTGGCACATGTCTGTGGTTGTGCGAGAAGGCACCTGTGATGAGCGAGGCGATAAATTGAATCAGACGGCGGCTCCAATTGAAGAAGTGGAGCATCCTCTTATTACTTTCCGAGTCTCAAACTTGGCTGTTGGTTTATGACTTGGAGCTCTCAATTTGGGGCGGATGCCATACATAATATAACTGAGCGGCTGTCACTGTGGTGGGCCGGCTGTTAATCTGCATTTGAGTCGCAAAACACCCTGGCCCCCTGCCTTTACTCATCATCCAAAGGTGGGAAGGAACAATATCATGGATCATACTCATTTTTTGTGTGTGGAAAACACATCTTATTATCAGCATCTTATTAAATGTCTGCCTGTTGCTTTGTCCTTATATTATTATTGAGTGTTGACTTCCATCCATCTCTTTTTTTTATATAGAATCAAATGAAGAATTAGTATCTGCAAGGCTTGTTCTACAGGAAGAAAGGGCTGAAACGAAGGTAAATTTCACAAACCAACATGCAGTTACCACAGTTAAGCGTACAATTAGAAAATTTCATTTTTTTGGTTATTTACAAGATACAAACAAAACATTTAGTGACTTCTTTTTGCTTTTCTTGCAGCATTTACTGGAACAAAGCATCATTATTTATCCTATCTGAGTTTAGTTGGTTTTTGTGTATGCTTTGAAATGCTTCAAAAGAACTAAATGAGACAAAATCTTCGTCCATCAAGATTGAAGAGTTTGTTGAGCACGATATTTTCTTACTCCGCTGTGAATGTATCACTAATCGCACTCGTACTATAATGCCAACTCCGGTATGAGTGGCGTATATCTCCGTCTTTCCTGTCAATACCTGATTACAAAATGTTATTTTTTATAAAACATGTTCAATCCCCAAAACAATTTTCTGTACATTCATTTTGAAATGTGTGTGTGCTAGAATGACATCATATTCTTCATTTGACTTGATTTGTCATGAATGTTATATGGGATTTTTGGGCATTTAATAATAGATTTGATTATTACATGAATAATGTCTTGTTTGATAAAATTCCACATTTTTGGAATTATTAATACAATAATAATAAAAAATATTTTGGCCTCCTGCTGCTGCTGTTGAACTTATTTTCACATTGTCAGTGTACTCAATGCACCGTAGCAAATAAGGTTGGGCAGATGCTAAATTAGCAATGCTAAGGACGTAAGCAGACTTTAAACTATGGTAACATTAGCTCTGCACCCAATTATGAAGAGAAACATTAGCTCCGGAACTACAACACGGCTTGTGTCCTGGCTAGTCCATCAGTATTAGAATTTACTTATTAAGGGGGAAGTCAACCCCGAAAAAATTCTTTGCAGTAAAATGTTCTATGTGCCTTCAGTACTCTAAACATTGTATTCTGATTAATATTGCGTTTGTGGAAAATAATTTAAGCAGCAAAGTTCACCTGTTTTTTTAAGACACCTCAGGGGGCGGCCATTTTGTCACTTAGGTCAACAAAATTTGACATCACTGTTTCTCAGGTTATGACCAATCACGGCTCACCTGTTTTCTGAAGCTGAGCCATGATTGGTCGTTATCTGAGCCCTGCGCAACTGTGATGTCATCTTCAGTCGAAGCAAGTTGGAAGATTTTTGCTTTGACTTCCTCTTTTTGAGCAGGAAGTGATTAACAGCAGCTGCAATCTGCCCTGTGATATGATAAAACTTGTGTTAATGTACAGTTATTTTTTGTATCTTTTAATTTGTATTTTGACAAGTATCACCTGATCACAAATTTCTGCATCATGAGACTTAAGTTACCCCCTTACTCTTTAGATGCGTCATTGCCAGTAAGAGTCTTTGACGAGCCATAACTCTCTTTAAATCAGTTTTCCGTAACGTAACGGTCCATGTGTGACTCACTTTGTGTCAGCCATCTTCCAGGACAAACACCAGGAGGGTAAATGTGAGTTCAGCAGCACAGGTAATGTAATCTACACAATGTGAATTGCAACCCTCTCGGATGACAATCCCCTTGTGCTTTAAATTCGAATAAACAGCTCATCCAATTGATACTTTCTTGACAAAATTACGCATTTCTTAACTTGTATATGGATTTAGTCAGATGTTCTCCCTGTGCTTACATTAGTTTTCTAGCATACTCTGGCTTCCTCTCGCTTTCCAATGACGACGGTTGCAAACCTTATGTGACAGTGCCTAATAAGCATTAAAATGATCAGAACTAGGCAACTTAAAAATATATTTTGTAAGTCATTTTATCTTCAAGTTCCTGCTGATTTCAGGAAACAAATGTGGGAAGTGTAAATGGCTTGGATGCTGATAAATTATATACATGGATGATTATAAATACATATGGATAAAATAAACATGAAATGATAAAATGTTGCACGTTGACATACATGTAATGGTCATGTGATTAAATAATTGAAGGATATTCTGATATGCTTCATTTTTTTCCACTTGTCTTTCAACTCAGATTTTGGAGTCTTCTATAACAGCGGCCTTGCATATTTTTTGGTGATCCTTCAAAGGTGTCAAAGTAGTGAATTTGCTTGCTGAATCTTTCGTCTCTGTTAGGCAACTTAGTTTGCTGGTTTTGGAGGGCCAAAAGTAGCCCGATTTAGTCTAGATAAAAGTGAGTAGTCATGTGGCCATGTGGGATTTTTTGGGGGGTTTATTTAAAAGAGTATGATTCACCGCATGTATTATCACCGATTAAAACAACAAAATGTGGAACCGCAGACTCGACTCTAAACAAGCGGCGGTTGTTGTGAGCACCAGCTGTTACGTAACTGATGGACAAAGCAGCTTCATGCGCTCTCGATCACGCGTGAGGTCAGAGATGACACTTGCCTCGTCCACTTGGATTGGGACATGAGATTTGTGGGGCTTTGGAGGCAAGCTAGTGAGCTAACTTGCAGACCAGCTGCTCTAAACAGGGTTGAGGGACGGTGATAAGTGCTATAATTCTTGAGCATTGAGGTATTAGACTGAGGCATGTCACAGACTGTTTGTTATTATTTTTGGGACGGACGAGACGCGGCGGGTTGGTGAGGTAGTTAACGGTTGGAAAATCGACGGCCAAAATGCCAGTCTGCCTTTCTGACCGAGGTTTTAAATCCAGGTCCAGAGAGTCAACCCAGACAGTTTTTTTCGCCACAGGTGCTCCAACTCAACTGGCAGTTAAACGAGCTCTTAAGTAGAAGCCCCCGTGGCGAAAGACAAATTGGCAGGGTTTACTATCTGGCCCTGGATTTGACACCACTCTCAGATAGGAGATTTGCATTTTGGCTGTCGATATGTCTCCTGTCATAAGGTAGCCCAAAATTTCACTGAGGAAATTCTGACCTTTTCTTTTTAATGTCCATGAGGTTGTGCATGAATTGTAATTCCTCAGGATATCAATATCCAAGAGTTACCTTAAAATAACAATACCAAACAAAATGAATGAATAAATCCATTAAAATTAATTAAAAAAAACATTCTAAAGCTTTTAATTGGATTTTGGTGGTTTGCCAAAGAAATTAACCTATGTTAGTCACCCTATCGTTGTTGTCCATGACGACTACTGTAAACATCCCCGGTCTACTGGTTGTCTGGGTGAATACGATATGTGACTCCTGAGCCCATTGCCTCTTATTCAGATGGCACTATTTGGCTTCAGGAGACAAGTCGGGAAGCAACAGTATGATGTGTATGCATTGTGGATTTTATTATCCATGTGGAATTACAGCAGGTACACAGAGCATTCATAAAAGACCGCTTTGTCGTTGTTTGCATGTCTATCTGGATCAAGACCACTTAAGACTTATATTACCATTTAACAGCATGTCGTAATTTCAGTGCAAGTCTGTGTTTACGCAAGCTGACATAAATATCCAATAATGAACAAGATAACAAATACAATATACACTGTACTCTACATTATCCCGAATGTCAGTGTCATGTGTACTGTTCATGTCACACGAAACTCTTTGTTCATAACAATATACATAACTCACAAAATGATATTGCTATACAGTAACCCTTCTTTTTTTAAGTGTGGTTAATGGGAACCAGAACACCCCTGCGAATACGATAAGTAATGGTTGACCTTTTAAAATGATTATTATTTTAAATTTTTATTTTGGGGGGAGAGGTTACCTCTATTACGCCACTGGGCCAAATCAACACCGCTGGACTGTGGTGCTTGTGGGCAGAACTAAAATGCAGAAGTTTTGAGAATTGTTTCCCAGGAAAACGTCTGTAAAGATGCCACAGTTTAGACTGTATTCAAGGTACAGAGAAAGCTATTAGAAAAGTCTTTGATTTAAAACGCACTTACTATTTGGTGATTTTAAATTAATTACAAGATATTATTTAAGTAAATATCTGTTACAAGCTTCAGAAAAAATAAGTTGAAAATTGTGATTAATCGTAATTACAGATTTTTTTGCGATTAACTAGTAACAACATTTAATCGCTTGACATCCCCATTAACGTGGCTAAGGATGGGACTTTCGGTGACGTCACAAGGTTGACAAAAGCTACCTACTCCTATCTCTTCTCACCAATCAAATGCATTGCAAATATGCCAAATTTTGGTGTATTTATGGTATCTTCACACCATGTTCAAAACAGCTAAAAAGTGTTTGGCTGCAAGGCTTGAAAACAAATGCTCATGTTGCAGGTTGAAGTCACATTCTGAACAAAATTGAAGGCTTGACTTAATTTCTCCTGAGAATGCACTTTCTGGTAACACACCAATTTGTATGTCTAACCAGGCTGACTCTCATGCCTTTGACAGGTATAGATGTAGCAAGAAAAATAATTATAGATGCGAAGGCTTTTCAACATGAGTCCCTGTTTTTCCTGGAAAGGAAAAAGAACATAATTAACCGAGTATTGAGTGTCAACAACATCAATTTTTCTGCTTTTCCCAGAACAACTGTGTTTCAGAGTGCTGAGGTCATTGAGGAAAGTCTCCCTTTAAAAAAAAAAAAAAAATACATTTCTCCATTATTTAATACGTTAATACTTATAAATGGTTTTGGTTTAAGGAAACACTAACCTGGTCATAACATTATGACCGTCAGCACAAGCTCATAAGACGTCAAAGTGTATTGAACTGCCTTTGCAAATATTATAATGCCCGTGACAAGTACATTCGTACAGGTTAAAGGTGAAACAACGTGAGCTGTCTACAGCTGGACAAACAAATGATGAAAAATCATTCAAAGCCTTTGCCATAGCCAATAAAATTTGGCGTGCAATTTCTTTTTCTGAGTGAAATTTTATTTGGAATGCCCTGAAGAATAAATAACCCGCTGGTGTTCTATGCAACAGATGATGAATGTGTATCTCGAGGAAAACAAACAGCAGATGATGACAGAGATATGATTAGAGCTGTAAAGAAAGATCTTAAAACAACTGTCAGGCAAGCCTCAAAAAGACAAAGAATAACCACAACCAAAATGATCTTCAAGAAAGTAAGATGTCCTCATGATACGCAACATACATATTCATCTGTGTCCATAATGCTCATTAGCAGGAGGCATTTTTATACTCCTTCAGTTTTGTATTAATTTCTCCAAAACAAATTGCTAAAATTGATAATGCAAGCTAATATAATCTTCCCGATTAAAAAAAAAAAAAGAAAAAAAGAGCTTGTTGAAAAATTGACTATCCTGGTTGGATGATTTTAAGTCTATCTGTTCCAAGCTTGAATGCCACCCTGTACAAGATCACCCATTTGTGACCCACAGCACCACCAACACATCCTAGCATGCAGACATATATTGAATTATAAGATAATAAGAATTGAGAAAAGGCAATGAATAATAAGAAAATTAAAAAAAAAAAAAACACTTCTCGCATAGCAGAAATTAATAAAGGAAATTTATTCCAACAATTGTCACATTTTCCCCAGGCTTATATTGAGGATTATATTGTTCAAATATTTTTTTTAAAAAATTGTCTTCTGGCCTTCCTTGATGAAAAATTGTCCAATATATCTGCTCCCCGACTGTGTGCTGAGGCCAGTTAAACATTCCTGGGACATGGTTGACCTCAAGTGGGTGCTTATTAACTTGAGCTTTGTAAAGGATTCACTTTCGCAGAGGGCGACTCAATCAAGGGATGCAAATTCTCTCTGTAATAGAAAACCATTTTACGCTGCAGTTTTTTTGGTGGTTTGAAGTGAATTACCCCCCCAGAAATGTGGCCACACATTATAAACGTACAAGAAACTGCCACTGGTTCCAATTGTTTTTGCTCACCCAAAGTTTTTTTTTCCTTAATTCTATCGTAATAGAAGTTGAAGTATTGATTGTTATATTAATCTTTTGATGTAAATGCTTAAAAAAAAATGGTCCAACGTTTTGGAGTGTATTGGTATTTAAATGGCGTGAAGCATGGCTTGTGCAAACGTGTGCATGTATGGACCCAAAACACGAGGCACTATAATAAGAAAAGAATGGAAAACATATTTGTTCACAGCCTCAATATAAGCGCTCTGCTTTCACACGGAGGCTTTTACAACTCATACGTTATCAAGTGTCAATCAATATATGTCAATTTTTTTATTTAACATTGAGTTAAAATCTGTAGTGTGGCACAGCATGACTGCTTTTCAATCGCAAACAAACATGGAAGTTAGCCAAGCAGAAAATTGCGTCTTGTTTCTCAATATAATAACTACCACCCCCCATGCATTTTTTTTCTAAAGTCATCAGTAGAATGCTTGCTCACACTGCTTTCCAGAAACCAAATTGAGCAAGAGGTACGTGTCAGATTAGAGAAAAAAATAAAGTGACTCCTGCATGAGGTCGTATTAACATCGAGGAGATGGATGCTTGAGCAAGTTCACCTGGAGGCGACATTTTCCCAGCTCCTAACCGTGTGGAGTTGAGCGGCTTCATCAATTATTCACACACTGAGCAGGCGACTTGTCTCTCCATTTGTACAACTGTCAGGATCTGATATATTTGCTTAAACATGCCATCTTTGCGATCAGATGCCAGTATGACAAAATACCCCATCACTGTCACGCCCTCTTCAGCAAGCAGCAGATGCGGCGAAACGAGGCATTCACTCCGGACTTTTGAGTCAATCACAGGGTGAGAGTGTGAATCATGTACTGAGTGGCAGTTGATAACCTGTCAGCTTGATGCAAGACAGGAAGCTGGATCTTGTCGAAGCTGATTTTTGACGGAAGGGAGACTACACCCTAGTTCTGGATTTATTGCCAGTCAATCACAGGATACATATGAAAAAAAAAGGTTTGGAATCCCTCGGTTATTAAAATAAAAATAATAACAAAAGAAAAATGAAAATCCACATCCAAGTTTTGTTCTCAGCCAATTTTGGGTGTTTTGAGCAGAGTGTTTTGATTCATTGTCCTGTTGTGAGACCCATGACCTGTGAAAACAAGCTTTCTGACACTGGACAGGAAATCTTGCAGTAGAATACATTGATAGTCTTTAGATTTCATTAAACCCTGCACAGATTCAGGACACTCTGAGCCTGAAGCAGGAAAAGCCTCCTCCATGTTTCAAAGAAGGGACAGTGTTCTTTTGCTTATACACTTAATTTTTGTACCAGTGAACATAGAGCTGATGTGCCTTGCCAAAAAGTTGTTGTTTTTTTTCTTCTGTCCATAGGGCATTTTCCCAGAAGCTTTGTGGCCTTGGTTGTTTCTTATGAAGTCCATTTTGGCTCAAACAAAATAATATGGTGTGATCTAACACTGATTTTCCTCTTGCGTCCAAATCCAGGCAGGTTGGCTACAGTCCCGTGGAGCTTAAATTTCAGAATATTTCGTGTGATATCTGCGACTGCAGTTACCGGAACATCAAGCTGATTGGAAATGGACTTACAGCTCTGTAATTTTCTTTCTAATCTCCTCAGAAAACTGTCTCCTTTGTTTGTTCTACTCCATGTTTAGGGTTGTGCACACCGTTGTCATGAATCTTTTCAATTATTTTCCATCTTTTCTATGGATGCCATCATTTTTGTCCAGGCCTGGTTCCTGAGTTCATTTTTTTTAAACAATTCTGTGGAACCACTATTAAAATTCAATATATGATTTGCATCGGTTTGTTTTTAATTTTTTTTATGACAATTGTTTTTATTAATTTCCTCTCTTTTATTATAATGTTTTTCACACTCATATTTGCGAACCCACACTGCCTTCACAAAAGTCAAGTGACCGAACCACTAATTCCATCCATTTTCTGTAGTGTTTGTCCTCTTTAGGGTCGTTCACAACCAAAAGCATGTCCGCATCACAGTACGGAGATGCAAGGTTCTTTTCCAGCTCCGGCCTTCCTGTGTGGAGTGTTCATGTTCTGATTTCTGTGCCTTTTTGGGTGTTAATAAGTCTGCAATGAAGCCGAGGATTATTCTTTTCTACCTTTTTTGGCATGTAATTAAATAAAGGATTAGAAAGAACCCGCATGCTCCTGACCGACATCTCAGTCCCTTAACTGAATACATTCACCAAAATGTTGAACTCCACGATCAAATTGTTTTCTCCCCACGCCTTTTAATGTTAGTGGGTTTTCCATGGATTTTTCAAAGTGCTTTAAGAAAACCCTTGCGGGTTGAGACACTGATTCAGTGGAGCAATATTTTTCCAAGGTTCAGCCAAAAGATGTTTTGTTTTCACTGAATTCTGAGAATCCAATCACAATCTACTCTACTCTAACCACTAACACGTGTACACGTATAACAGTAGCATTGTTTTATTGATCATATTGGAGTGAGTTGCAGGATTTCAGCCTCAAGTGACCCCCATCATAATTAATTGACATCTCTGTGAAATGTAGACCTCGAGGAAACAGCATCTGCTCTCTTGAAACACGTATTAGCTCTTCAAGCGATGACTTCTAGTCCTTTGAGGAGCTGAGGATCAAAGATCTTACAAATAATGACATGACATGTGCCTATAGTGGTTCTTCGAGCTCCTCCATGTAATCTATAAAACACTGGATGAAAAAAAATAAATAAATAAACGTGTGTGCATAGCGCTCATAGTGTGCAATGTGCTTGGATGCACCACACCGGTAACAATATCTTCAATTGTCAGTCTCCTCCCCAGACTGACAAGTGAGAGGTAGCATGGTGCCATCGTGCATCCAGAATGCCAGAAAATAAAAAGTATAACAAAAAGTGGTTGTTGACAAAGAAGTAATCGCTGTCGGCCAGAATCCTCACATCAACAAATTTACAACTTTTCATAAATTATAAACCAAGTTGCTTGAGATACCAAACTCTGCATCATTCAAGTTGGTATTATACGTTATACTGATATCGCATTGTGTTGAGCACCAGCATCAATAAAACAGCACCCCAAAAACATAATCAACTGCTCATTTATTATAGTGTCATTTGTTTGAATGGAGCCGGTATCTCACCACCACCACCACCACAGGCTGAGCTCACACCAACACAAAAAGGAGTTATATTTCACAAACGTTAGCGACTGCGGCCAAATCATCTTCCCAAACTCATTTTCAAAGTTCTGAGAGCTATTAGTGATGCAATCAAAACAATGAGCTGAATAGGTAGTCTAATGGGCAAACATCAACTTATCTTCATGGATGACCCTTTCTTTCTGTACTGAAGCATTGCAGTTATCCATTTTTAACAAAAATGTTTTACTCAAATGTACTTAACTCTTTGCTGATTTGAATCATAAGAGAGCAAAAATCCTTAAATTGGGTCTGACGACTGGTATGTGTGTACTCCGCTTTCAAAGACAAACTGATTATTGGTTATGATACACGAGAGCAGTGGTCCATGGCGTGGGACTGGTCCACGTGGAACTTCAGGGCTGCTCAACCCCCCTGAAAAGAAAATGTTGGTTTAAGGCAACAAAAAAGTACATGGGAAACTCAAAGGCAAGAATGAATATAGTACTTATTAGCCATTAAAATTTAATTAGCCGCTGAGCATCCATGAATCGATTGCGTTCGAACTTTTAGCTTCCACTGTACAAATAGTAACTCCTTAGTAAATGTTTTTTTGCTAAGCAAAAAAGACATGATGCTAAATGAATCATGTTTTTTTTTCTTTTTTTTAATCTTCTGTCGTGACAAATGCATTTGAATTAGTTTGGCAATGTTCTGAGTTGTTTCTATAGTAGTGACTTGATTAAGTGAGCCCTTGGTGTCACAACTGGGGAAAAATAAATATACTTGCCATAATTGATTATGTAAATTTGGGCCACCTGACCAAATCAATGGTAACAAGATTGAGCGAGAATCAATTGATTTGCAACTTAATGAACACACAGCATTTTGATATATAACAAGTATATAGTAACTAAATTCTTCTGTTTGTTTTGATTAGTGGCCCATTATAGTATTTAGTAAGACAGAATGACAAAGACAAAGAATATTGTTTTATCATGAAATACATGCTGTTTAAAGAGTGCGATAATACTGCTATTAGCATGACCATTAGAGTGAGAAATGTTTGATGTGATGCATTCTGCACATTAACCTGTTGACTTACACCACCCTGAATGCACAATGCCCTCTTCCCCACATGGGCACGATGTTGTAGAAGAGCCGCATTAGAAGATGGAAGTCACACTCCATTACTGCTGAAATTGCATTCCTGACATCTGACAACAGCAATTTACTCTTCTATTAGTGAGAGCACTGCATATTCTGCTGGACAGTGCAGCTGAGATCAGAGTCATGCTAATTTGCAAACAATATATTTCTCAATACTCATAAAAAAAATGGAATAAATGCCCTGTTTTCACTTTCTCTCAAACAATGTCCTTCATGTAGTTGTATTCTTCAAGGGACACAATGTCAAAGAGTGCTGCAAAAAACAATTTTATCACTCAGCAGTATTCAAGTCAGTATACAAGTCGATCCGGATTGACAAATCGAACCCTATGTTCATTTCAAGCGACATGGTTAGCTCAATCTAATACATATTACAACCCAACAAGGTGGCAGTGATAACAAATCTTCTAGATTAGAAGCGCAATTATGCAACTGGATCAGTGCCATAACAGTCATCCACGTGTGCTCAGCTCTTTACTAAGGAACACACAAAATGTCATCCACATTGCAATCCAAACTTTCTGAAGTAAGCTGGCCATAAACAAACTAATTTATTGATCTGTAATATTGGTGGACTAGCCAGACCACCGATATGTTTGTGGTAGCCCTTCTTTCTTGTAGTCGTAGTAGTGCTTTCGTTGGTTTGATTTCGTTAAAGGGGATATCAACCCAAAGATTATCTTGAAAATATGTTCTCTGTGCTTCCACTACACTAAACACATCATTCTGAATAATAATGTGTTTGTGGAATATGAGATAAGCAGCAAAATCACCCCCATTTTTAGCCACCTCATGGGGCGGCCATTTTGTCACTCAGGTTGAGGTAGCAACCAATCAGGGGTCACTTCTTTTTTCAAGCTGATCCACGATTGGTCATTGCCTGAGTACCGAGCAACTGTGATGTAATTTTCATTCGACAGAAAGTGGCAGCGTAGGGATTTTGCTGCTTAACTCATATTTCACAAACGCAATAATAATCAGAATGCCTTGTTTTACTAGTGGGGCTGTGATAAAATCCATGGTCATGTGGCATCATAGGATTATACCTTGATGCCCAGTCGCAGCAGAAGAATAATTCTGATATGTAGACAACTTCTCTCGTTAGCCAACTGGCGTAGTTTATTTCAGCAACACATACGAACTGCTCTTCTCTTGAGCCAAAAGCAGAGAGAGAGAAATAAGGCTTGAACACCGGCCTAACATCGCATCGTCTGTTAGCGACAGCACCCCTTGTGGCAAATAAGCACATTACAGTAACAAGCAGTCATACAATAACACTCAACACTCCCACTTATGAATGATTTGTATACTGTACAACTTTCACAAAGACATTAAAAAAAAAAAAAAATAACATGACATTTGAATGTCAAATATTTACATGCCAAGGAAATGTTTTAATCTGCCTAGATCCTTCATTTTAAACTTGATGGAGAGCATGCTCTTCACTTGTTCTAATCCACTTGTGTTATTGGTTCTGAGCGACAATGCGCATGAAAACACTGGAGTCTGTAACGTAACTTTGTGTGTAATCTTCTCGACACAGCTTGTTTATGCAAGTCTTTCTTTCCGAGTGGGGCTTGTAGGTAAAAAAAAGGCCAGTAAGCCTTTCTATAGCATAGACAAGGTCTCTCAATGTAAGGAAATTGTTTTGACTTTGTTATACCTTCCACGAACTACCTTTTCCTACTAATTTATTCTATTAGCCACTTATTCTAAAGGCGTTCCATTCTTTCTTGGTATATTTTCTACGAACATGACGTTATGACTATGTGTCTATTTACCAACCTCCGCATTGAAATTCTTCTAAATGTTGAGTCCCAATCCAACACACTCCACAAACAAGGGAGACATCATCCAACAAATATCTTTCATTCATCATAACTCATTCAAATGATTTAGCTGCAATTATATTTTAAACTGTTTATGATACAACTGTACAGTCACACTAAATAAGATATTCTGTCGAGTATAAAAAAAATAGATTAGTAAATGCCATGTTCATCTGTTCGTGGGACTTCAGAATTAATTTGTTGGAGAATCAAGCCTATTATTTTGATACGCCAGTGCCATATTTTGCTAGATTAACACTAAAGGGTAATTTTGTCATTAAAAAAAAATCACCGTCTCCTGCACTTTGCCATTATAGTTGGTCACAAAAGAATGTACAAGGCTAGAGCTTATTTTTTAACAGTTCTGTATGCGGTATAATAATCAGTTTCGGGTGACCCACTGATTTGTTACAGGCCGATGCTGAGGTGGATGGTTATTGTGTGTCCTGGTGTTCGGCCCAGGGTGCCTCTGGCCTTTCACCCAAAGTCAACGGGGATTGGCTCAAGCTCACCCATGACCTAAAATGAGGTCATCTGGTGTAGAAGATGCATAGATTGAAAACAAAAAACATGACTATGTAGCATTGTGAAGGTAATCATTGGCTATGCTAGAATAAGCAGCTGCAGAAGGGTTGTGTTTGGCCCCGAGACAAAACAATTAATTCCAAGTGTCTTCCTCTGCTTCAACAATCGATCTGAAAATGAAGGACTACAATATTTGTCTTCATGGAGCCAATTTTCATCCCAGAAGAAGCCCAGCGGCCCTTGACATCACTGCATGTCTGGGCAGCTCACAATAATTGTATGCTTCTCCTTGCCACGATGCACGGCATAGCACTGTGCAGAAATGGACCAATAATAAGGTTTCCCACACACAGACGGGAGTGCAGCAGCCCACACTGCTGCTGCTGCTCAGGTCATATTTGATGTGCACTAAATAAGAACCCACCGAAAGCAATTCTCTAACCATTAGGCAGGGAGGTGATGATTCTGAAGATCCTCTATAGAAGTAAACGTACAGTCAGATTCATGGTTGAAAGAACATCACAAGTCAAAACAAATTGATGGAATTCCCTGTTACAGATCTCATTACAATAAACACATTGCTATTATACATTTTTGAAAACATCAATTGTGTTCAATTTAAACTCATAATCTCTTTAATTCTATAGACATTTAAAGCCAAATTAAACCTATTTTGTCCATCAATTCCACACAACCGTATTTTGTTAAGATATCTATATTGATTTTGTGTGTTACACTAACAGTAATAATTTTTTGGACTGTTGTGGATGACAAGAAAATTAATAAACAAATGAATAATTAAGTACACAAAGATAATGAGAAGATTTAAAAAAACAAGAAAATAAATGTATTTCTATTCATCAATGATATTCAGTATAATTTGAAAATATGTTCCACAACATAGAAATAAAAATGAGTTTAATGAAGTACACCGGAATAATCCTGCGGAGCAAATAGAGTATGAGTTTTTCCGTGTCCCCTACTTGGCTTACTGTAACCATCTGTTGTCAGATTCGGGAACATGGATATTGGTGGCTTTGTGAACTCGACTGTGCAGCCAACGGTTAAATATTCAAGTTTCTACTCTGAGCTAATTTGTTTAAACAGAAGCATGAGCTTCTCAGCTGTGCAGCAGGTCCATCTGTCCAGCGGGCAGGTAACGTCTGGGAAAGAGCACTAATCACCGCAGCATTCACACTTCTTCCAGTCACCATCGATTATGATCCTTCCGAGCTTGACTGCTAATGTGCAGTTAGTGCTCGCTACACATGCGAGCAAAGAAAATACGCCATGGGTACCTTGAACAACAAGGTGGACCACAAGAATACAGTTCAATAGTATTTGGGCAGTGACCATGAATTTTTAGGATTTTGCATTTAAACCCCACAAAAATGGATTAGAAATAAATCAGTTGATTCACTTCCGTATTTAATTTAATTTAAGACTTGGATGGAAATCTTTGGTAGGCAAAGAGTGCTCTTTGATGATGTGGAAATTATGTTCCCAACACCGACTGGCAGTCATCAATGAGCGACAGACTGGGCCCTTGTGGGTCGGCCTGAAACTTAGTGAGGGACAAACGATGCCCACTTCTGTGGTTTGGATAATCAATCACTTGAGGTCGGCCTCAATTACAGTGACAACAACAACAAAAGAGAAAATCAAACAACGAGATGAACAATACTTTGACAATTGCCTCCTTTCAAATATAAAGCAGAAAAAAGCACTGGACTGTCCATCTGTCCAAAGAATAGAATTTCAGAATAGTACAGTTCAATAGCTAGAATAAAGCAAAAGCCTGTTTAGATTTTTGCACATTAAAGCACAAAAGTTATAATATATGATTTTTTAAAATGAGTAATATGGAGATGAAATGAATAAAAATGCATAATTTTCCACACTTTGTGGCATTATGGACTGGTCGATCCACCCATCTCTTCTCTTTCGTGCTTATCCTCATTAGCATTGAGCAGGAACCTATCCCGCTTGACTCCAAGCGAGAGGCAGGCTACACCCTGGACTGGTCGCCAGCCAGACATAGTTTCAGATAAATGTTTTCATGAATTATCTCTGGTTGCAGTCAGCTACAATAATTTTGAAAGGGTCCCTGCGCAGAAGCACAAAGCAAGCCATTTGAGGGGATCCAATCCATAGAAACCGGAAATCAAATCATGCATTGCTTTTTTTTCCCCATTCTGACTCGAAAGGCATGAGCAAACTCAAACAATTAGCGTCCATTTGTTGGAGTATTGGCTCATTGGAATTCAGTTCAGTCTCGGGTCAGCTGCACGAGGCCTTTTATTCAGCCACTGTAAGCTAAATAGAGACGCCGATGCCAGGAAGTAGCAAGACCTATGGCCGCGTAATGAGGCAGGAAAAGACACTTTGGGTTCTTGTGGAAGAGTCAGCAGAAGAAGTTAAAACCTCTCTTTTAGTCAACAACAGCGAAAATGCAACAACAAGGCATGCAGAGTATAAGGTGTAATAATACAGCTTATTATTTATTTATTTCTTCCTTTAAATACAGTACTTCCATGCGCTTGGTATTGATTTTATGGTGTAGCCAGAGTGACACGCTGAGATGTGATGAGAATGCTGCAGTAGTGGTTTGCTAATGATGGAAGCCAACGGCCTGTTGGTGTCTTAGAGTAATTGGTTTATGATTTACGGAATCCTGTGACTCAATAACGCCGTTTAATGGAAAACACAGCACTCGGATCAGCACCGCGGTCAACTTTGATGTGCCAAAGCAGTTTTATTGCAACTTGAGTGCATACTTTTGGGTTCGGGCCTTTATTGATTTACTGCAGCCGCTTATCCATTAAATCCTAATTTGAAAAACCGCCACGTGTCCCTTCTGTTCTCTTGGCAGCCTGCATTGTGTTTAGCATCTTCAAGGTCATTACGAGCGTCGTCAAGGCAAACAATGTTGCTATGCGGGGCTCAAGTACAACAATGTGCAAACATTGTCCATTAACTGGCCAATTAGCAAGGATTTGGGTGAGGAATTGCAACAATGATGCTGATTTTACTGCATTAAATTGGTAAGCGCACACTCATTTCATTGTGATCTTGTATCCCAAGCTCAGTTAAAAATAAAGAATCCTTGTGCACTAACAATGATGCATTTAGAGTGCTGCTGGGGGAAAACATGCCGAATTACTGGAACCTGTTTTGCAGATTAGATAAATCTCCTGGAGGATTTCCATAGAAACTGCAGCTCCGCAAGATCAGACAGAGTGATGAGTCGCAGAGGTCTGAAGCTGAACCAGAGCCTGGCTGATTGTGCTCCATGACACCTCGCTCTGCGGAGCCATTAGACAGTAACGGGTCAATGGGGACCCTCATTTCTTTCGATTCCCAGAGAAAGGTTGGGATCTATAAACATGCACAAACAAGGTTGTAAACTCGTTTGATGACTTTATTGAGCCATCTGTTCGCTGAGATCAAAATTCTTCCGTAGACTCAGATTGAGATGCTGACGTTTGACATTTGTTTGGCTCATTCCGACTAAATCTCAGTGAAATTAATGAGCAGAATAAGAATAAGAGTCACACTTTTAAATACGTTTTGTCTGGTCCTGTTTTAGAGCATTAATACATCGCGGGGCACAAAGCAGAGGCTTATTTAGTTTGTGTGAAAATGGAGGACCTGTGGATGTTAATTGTTCAGTCAAGGCGGTGTTGATTAATTCCACCATCTAATACTTGCTCATAATTATACGCACTGTGATCAAGTGTTAAGAATATCCGCCTCACAACTTTGGTGTGCTGACAGAGCTGAATGTGACTTTCAGAAGTCATATCAAATCCATCGCTGAAAAAGCAATTTACCAGCTCCAAAACAGAACCAGAATGAAGGATTGCGTACTCCAAGCAGACCAGTAGAAGCTTAGCCGTGGTTTATTCTTCAGTAGATTTGACGACTGTAATAATCTTCTGAATTGACTCGCTTAAAAGAGCATCAAACAGCTGCAGCTCATTCAGCTCCGGTTTTGACCAGAACAAAAAACATCAGAACATACTACTCCACTTCTATAGGTTTGATTATTTGTAAACAGTGTAAATTCCCAATTTCCCCATTTGGCCAAGTCGTGCAAAGGTAGCAATACCAATGACAAGACGATCGTTGGGATTTTTATTCTTTAATTACCATCACTCAACCTTGTGAGGCTTTAACCAGGCCAAGTTGATGCGACAGGGTCTTAATGTGAATATTCAGTGAGAATTTGGTGCACCAGCTGTCCGTTGTCAGATAATGTATAAATGATCCAATTCCTTGGATTTTTTTTCTAGTCATCGCAACTTCAACATGCGCAAAAAAAAATCTCAAATCATGCAAATCCTTATTTGGGAGCATCTATGCCTTGTGTCAACAGAATTGCTGAGCAAATAGCAAACCTGGCATATCATACCTGTGTTTGGGTTGCAATTTGGAGTGCCATGGGACAGAATTGGGTTCAGATGGGATAGGCAAAGATACGAGTGCAAACAGTGGTCGTAGTGGACACAGAAAACAAACGGGATTAAAAAAAAAAAAAAAAATTGCAAAAGACAACAATAGCAATCACAACACACTTTGGTTCTTTATTTGCGAGATTACAGACAAAGAGAAGAGGGACAACAGAAGTATGTAACAAAAGAAAACCACTGAAATAACAATATCTGTTGGCCGGCCTTAGTTTTAGAGGCGACAGCAGAGACAAAGGAAAGTGAAAACATTTGACAATAAATGTAATCAAATTCATCAATAGTCAAAGATGATTCATCGATACATAATGAAACTACCAGCCATAATCATCATCATAACCATAATAATAATAATTGTCATCATGCTCATAATTAAAATCTCTTTTCCTTTTACTCCCTGGGTGGAAATATAAAATGAGATTTTTTTGCTTGGAGCTGAGCTAATGTATTAAATCAGTGTCGACTCGCCAACACTGAGTTATACGGCAGTTTTCTGTGGCCTGTCACTTCCTGTTTGCTCTGTCACAAATATCAGATTAAGCTTCCACAATTGAATTGAGGCAGACAGTATTCTTTGCCATTATGCACGCCGCACGGGTTCATGACGGAATATTAGATTTTGCTTTACACATTTCATATTTGTTTCAGTTTGCTGTCAGGAGAGAAAATAAGCATCGCATACAAGAACAATCATGGATTGAACTGCAGCCGACATTGTACAGTGAAAAGACAGTGGGGGATTCTCCATGAGTGCAGCATTAAGAAAACCCACATAATCTAATAAGACTGCTGTGATTGCCATTTGCGGTAGTGCAGAACTGCACGTCATGAGTGAACACAAGTGTTGCAAATGTGAAACCACCATAGGGAAATAAGTTTGGGTCATGTTTTGGACTTAAACCCACACTTTGAGAAATAAATAAATAAATATATATATATATATATATATATATATATATATATATATATATATATATATATATATATATATATATATATGTATATATTTATATATATTATTTTTTTACATCGTAGATTCATCATGTAAAGTAAGAATGCAATAACCTATCATTTTTTAAACTAAGTCACTCCAAAGACTCAGACTTTTGTATACAAAAAATTTTGTCAATATTTAGCATAGATTTTGCTGACAATGTGGAGTTAGGCTAATCAAGGATTCAAAGTTGTGCATTGGAGGGAATATGAGTTTGAGTGGTTGTTTCCCTATATGTGAGTGACTCGTGACAATTCAAGGGTGTATCCTTGTCCTCACCTGCAACCCTAATAAGAATAAGCGCAATAAAAAAAAAATAGATGAAATTTCTCTTTTTATCCTGTGAAGGAAATGCCCATAAGTCACATTTAACTAAGGGTGTCAACAAGTCAAAATAATTTTGTATGAAAATTAGCAATCATTTAATGCATGACTAGAACCAACACCCCTTTATCTATACTACACTCTGGCTGTACAAAATGTCACTTTAAGGAGGTGAAACACAAATGTGAAAGTTTCAGACTGTTGCTGAGGCAAAGTTAGCATTAGTCAGCTAAGTCACGTGATGTGGTAGAATGTTCTTTTTCTGGTGAAAGATGAGTCTATTATTTCACTTGAATCTCTATGTGCCTTCTATCCAAATGTTCTAAACTCGCTGGCACGCAAGGTTGTGATCACTGTCCATGGCTGGCATTGAAGGAGTTAAAAGGTCGTGTAGTCAGTGATATAATAAAATGGCCTAGCTTTACCCAAAAATGTGGTAGTAGTACATTTATACGGACAAGCGATAATAGATTTAATTGTTGAAAATGTCATTCATTTGCTAATTTCAAGACAGAAAAACTTGATGTGCATTTCAGAATAGCACCCCCAAGCAGCACATGTAGCAGCCTGGTCGACCAGGAAATCTTATAGCTTACCCACTGTGACCATTTTGTTGACAAAATGTTTCGTCTGATATACTCTCACATTCAAATACATGCATTAAATGAAGACTTTAAATTGACCGTGTAGGTGTAAGAATGAGTGTGATTGGTTACTGTAATCTGCCCTGTGATTGGCTGGTGACAAGGCCGGCATGTACCCAACTTTGATTTTGAGCAGAATACATGGTAGAAAACAGATGCATGGATTAATTCTGGCTGCATGTCAACAGAATGGATGAAAAAAATATATATGAACAGAGATATTAAAAAAAAAAATCTAAAACTGTTAACAACTCATAGCAATCATCCATTTAAATTTGCAGGCAAGATGCAATTAGAGGACAGACTCTTTCCCTTGGGTCAGACATTAGGCTGTCCTTTTTATTCTACTCACAGCATTTCTAAACTCCAGAGAGACAGTTATGGCACATCCAGATAGATTTAAGAAGGGACACTAACACCAAGGATACTCTGTAAGCTGAGATGGCGCCCGGCCATATGGTTTTGTCTTCCTCACAGACAGAAAATGCATTCTCATCCCTTGACTAGAAACATCCAGCTAATGACTTCCAGTCATTCTGATTGTGCAGGAAAGTGCCACAGTGGGGAGTGCCACCTGTTCCAAAACAGCATGATCGTGCCAAGACAATGTGCCTTTTGGAAATGTTCTGCCTGGCTGGGCTAAACAGGGCAACGGAGACAAATTTGATCTTTCATTCATCAAACTCACTCTCATTCACTTTCTCCCACAGATGACACGTAGCTCGTGCACTTATCAGTAAGACATTGTGACATCTTTTTCCATTCCCCGTTGCTCATCTCTCTAGCTCAACTTCAAAAGTTATTATTATTATTATTATTTTTAATGGAATTATTTATTCTAATTATTATCCTTCACGATGAAATAAAATTTACATTCTGCAATATTTTCTGTGTAGCACACCACACAGAGCTCCGGACCACATGTAGGCAATACAACAACTGTGAGAACTGTGTAGCATCTCATCCATACTAACCTTTCAACAGAATGCTATATATGTGGCCTTACAATTTGATCTATGTTAATAATCCAATAAACTGCTGGTAAAAGAATGCATGTGATATTCACGTCTTTGGCTTTAGACTTTTTGAACCTTCTATTTGAAGGAACAGTTAACATGCACACTTGTACAGTATTTTACAACAACAGGATGCTTCGTATATTGTATGGGTGGGACAGCAGTATCGTGTTACTCACTCTTGTTCACCCACTTGCTCTTCTGGCTTCTAGGAATACTTTTGTGCTATAGGAATAAGATAGAGAGTTAACTTTTGCTGTTTTCAAGAGTTAACTATATGATACAAATCTCTCTCTCTCTCTCTCTCATTTTTATATAAATATGTTATATTGACATCAGCAGAGCTCAGACTCAACACTTAACACACCTTAACCTTAACTTAACCACTGACTCTGACTGCTGGATTCAGTTTTTGACAGACACAATGATTATGCCGTTGTAAAATTGTCGGCATTTCCATCCGAAAACACCGAATTGTTCAGCCCTATAACGCAGACCTGTAAAAGTAGCCCATGCAGCTTTAGGCTTCATTTCCTCCCTGACATTTTGGTAAGTCAGTGGCACACTCAATGAGGTGAACAGAATCACCTAATAAGCTTTCCGCATTCTAAGTTGCATTCCATTATATCACTTTGGACTCATTAGTTCCCTCCGACATGCACCTCTGACAGGCACAGCCATGTGGTCTTTGATTCTTTTTATGTTATAATGAAGCACTTCATCAGTTTTATCAATGGACTTGCTCTTTGAATAAATATAAGTAGGATTATGTTCATGGATGGCTTCTTTGAATTTCACTGAGCCTTGACAAGTGAAACAGAAACACCTTTTAGAATGTGTTATCTCACTTGGCAGAGAGGATCGCTCTGTTCCGCTGTTTTTACTATGCACTGAGGAGGAATAAAACAGAGTTTAATTTATATTGTGCCATCAAACAAAGTCCTGTTTCCAAATGCATTACTTCTGTTCCACAAGATTACTCAGACGGGATTGACATGCAGCGCTTCACAGTTTTGTCTACTATGTCTGCTACTACTTGATTTTGATTTTACTATATTACAAAAAAAAAAAAAATCACCAATGCCAACCAGCTGGTCATTGTTTCTCCACTTTCAGGCAAATCACATTCTACGTTAGAAAATTCTCAATGCCTTCAACCACACATAAAGTTCACAAAAATTACATGAACCAATCTTGCCTCAATTCACTCCCAAATCCTCCCTCAGTGTGATATTTGGGCCTGTTTAGTTGAATGCAAAGCTCCGGTAATTTTTCACTCTATGAATGGTTAAGTGGAAAAGCTTAAGTGGAATTTTGGCAATCCAGTGGAGGAGTCACCATAAGTCACTGGATCGTTGACCAAAGATACATTGATAGAAAATGTTTGTTTTTTTCGACCAATTGAGTGAAATTGACTGTTAATCACCTTTTTACCTTTGTCAAAACTTTTTGCTATATTCTTTGTAAACGCTGAATTTTTAACACAGCTCTTGCATCGCATCTCATTGTGTTTATGTAATGAAGTGATTTGTGTACATCATGTTATGTGGGCTTTATTTATTATTTAATAACCCAAGCAATCCATCAAGTCTTTACTAGACAAGCGTGCAATCAATCGAAGAACATTTTTCATTCTTGACAGATCATTAATATTTCATTCAAGTCTTTCACTAAATCTTCATGATGCATTTCATCAAAAGGGCGAGGCCAGACGAAATGTTTTATGTAAAATTATTTTGTGCAACGTGTATAATTATGCAACTGAACACCACAGATATGATTTTGCACCAAGGTCACCAGCATCAATACCTTTAATGAACATTGTGACATAGGAGCTAAAGGCTATGAACAGATGTACTATATCCGTCGTTGCTAGGTAGAAATAAAACTGTCGAATGGTGTTTCACTTATGAAGTGCTCTTTCAGCATAATAACTTTTATTGCTTGATTTTACTGAGCCTGATTTTAGGTCATAAACATGCTATTTGTAATAGTTTTTCCATTTTTACGTCATTGTTTTGTGGTTTTGTCCCAAAGTTGTGCTGCAATTTGTGTTCAGATGGTCAAATGTTATTTTAGACGCAATGTATGTAATAAAAATCTGTTGACTCATTTGAGTACTGTAAAATGGAGAAAAGAAATAGCAGTGGCGAACAGTCCGCAGGGACGTTGAAAGTCAAAACTATGGATGAAAAACAATTTAGTCCCTCTTCTTACAAATGAGTCAGCATTTTATTATGCTCTTGCCCTTTGTTGTATAACAGCAGGCAGGATACCTCGATGAAAAATACTGCTGGAACCTGTTGTACCGTCTTGGCAAGGAAATGCCGAGAGCATACTCCCAGAGTGGGAATAGGCTTTAAGCTTCGACGTAATTTATTCTGAACAACGGAGTCTAAAAAAGAAGGGATGGCATTGAACTTTTCAACATGTTCAACATTTTAACAATATAATAAATATAAACACTTTCTAGTTTCAATTACGGGAAACAGATTGTGCAAAGAGCAGTGATTTTTTTCTTTTTCTTTCTTTTTGTGATCTCACGCACTCCCCATGCAGCCGTGAGGTGTAAATGATTTATTGACTACAGATGTTAAAACATTGACTGTGGTATGGTGCATGTGTTGACAGCTGAGGGGCTGCAAACCCACCAACAATGGAATCAGAAAAAACGTTCCGATTTGGTAGACAAGCAATTGCTCATCAGGCGCATACTTTTAGCCCGACCCATCATCTTACCCAAACCCTTTAATTAGTTTTCACACACCCTACACCTTAACACAAACTTTTTATCTGAGCGGCACAGTGGAACCATGAGCTTTGTATTTTCTAGTTTTTATACAATTTGGTTTTCACACCTTTTACTTGCTGCACTCCATGTTTCACACTTATGCTCAGTTCTTGTGTAGCTGAAAATATTCTGAAAGTCTTTCACTTCCCCGTGTGACTCTTGTTGAGTTAGCTTCACACTGTGACTTCATCAAAAGCATTTTGATTTGCTTTTTTTGTGCTGATTTCTTGAGTTGGATTATTCAATAAACCACCATGGGGCCAAAGGAAGCTCCAAGTGACAGGCTTTTCAGAAAAAAAGACAAGAAACAGTGTAGAATTCAAGAACTTATTGTAAAGAAAATGGCTGATTCTCATTCCAAACAATAACCTCTCTTCCTCCCTTTCCCCCCTTTGCTATTTTCCGTACACTATCAATTAACCATATGACATAAATCATCTTTAATGCTCAGTGGTCCATTTTATCCGTCATTTATATTTATTTCACATTGGTCCATTTGTTTAAACTATCGTATTTCCTCAATAAATAGCACTTTTAATGTGCTGTGCTGTCTGGAACATATTAATTTGCTTCATATTATTTCAAATGGAAAATATTTCTTCAGTTTTCTTATGATTTGACATTTAGGATCAGATTAATCACAAAATCTGAGTTTCCACAGCAACCCTGACAAATCACCAAACCGTAACCATATTCCATGACCTTATTTGCAACACTTCATCTGAGCCAAAACCTTTCAACCTTAATCCAAAACCCTTCACCATTACACAACTACCCTACCATTCGTCGAGGAGGGCGCAAAGGCACGGAAGCGAAGCAGAGTGCAAAACAAAATGTTTTTAATACCCAAAAGAGACAGAACAAGGCAGAACTTATCAATAAACACAAAATTAGTAGAAGCCAAAACAACAAAGGACCAAAGCAACTTAACAACCAGCAGGAAAGACAGACTTGGTTCAATGACAACTGAACAACAACGCAGCATGACAGAGGACAATTGACAACGACTGCAAGAAAGCAAGGAACTAAATCCAGACAGGTTGACGAGACAACAAGGAACACCTGCAGAAGGAACAAAGAGTTGGAGGGAGCTGATTGGCTAATACAAGAGACTGTGATGACAAGCACAGGTGGACACAAAAACCTTTAATGGACAGACAAAGACAAAAGAACGCAAGGAAACCATGAAACTAAATACTAAACCAAAATTACAATCAACCTCGATAGAACATGACACCCTCCTAAAACTCTAACCTAACCTAAAATGATTCTGGCTGGGCGTTTGTTGTAGCTACAGATGCACATAAGCAGTGAAATTGATTTCCATTGTCCGAGATTTTTAACTGGACGGTTGCCGTGCAAACGTACACTAAAGTGAAATTAATTTAATGTTAGCTCACAAGAAACAGACCTTGTGGTCTGTGTGTTTTTTTGGCACAAACCTTTCTATGAAATTTGATTCTTTCTTTCATTTTTTTAATAATTTACTTCCAAGAGAATGGCTGTTAACTGAATATCCCACTATAACATGGAAAAATCAACACCGAGGCTAATCCAGTTAATGTTGGGCAAAATGATAATGTGGTTTGTATTCTGACAATTTAAGAGAGGCAAAGTTGGCTCACACACTGAACACAACTCTGAAGGTGTAGGCCGAAAACTGATTGACAGACCCAAGAGGAGTGAAGGGGGCCGGCCTAACAAGATCAGGTGAAACTAATAAGACTTCTAGTGTGACCTCATCAGTATAGAGCAATTGTACATTAATGAAGCTGTCTTCTCATCATACTTAAAAATTTTCTCCCACGGGCACTCAAGATCAATAATTCTCATCCATAAGGCCAGTTAGTGGGCCACAAAATAATTTCAATAATTCATATGTGGGCCATGAGGGGCGCAGGGAAGCACATTTTACCAATTAAATACAATTGAGCTGTTGCCAGGAGATGCTCGAATACAATTTAGCTTCCTGCCACTTGATGATGAGAAGGCATCAGACTGTAAATATTTCAAAAGGAAAATAGAAGTGGTGATGTCAAACCACAAAAAAATGCACACATGCAGTCTTCATTCGTGAATGGAGCTAACGAGGCAATGAACAAACTTTGTGTGGAGTGTGGATTTACATTATCCAAAAAAGCATGAAAGCCTTTAAAACCTGCAGTACACACGATACAGAAATCAAACATCCAACACATAAAAAAGTCTGTTGGATTTTTTTTAAGAGATATGAAAATGGATTACAGCTTCAGAAAAAGTCCATGGTGACAATAACAAGCAGCTCTGAAGGCGTTCAGCTGCCGCTGTGCAGCCATGCCATGAGACGATCGGAGAGAAGAATACACAGAAGCAGCTGACTGACCATCCCCCTGTCAAACAATACTGTGAGTAACCACATCACGGACATGGCTTCCGACATGCAGAAGCTGCTGGAGAGAATAAAAAGTAGCACGTTTTTTTTCTTTGCAACTTGAAGTGCCCACCAATGTCACATTGGTGGCTGTTTTTTTTTTTTTTTTCAGATCATGTCCTATATCATGATATTGTGAGATTTTCTCTCAAGAGAACTGGTCCCTAATTCCCGAAGGAATTAGGTTTTTCTTTTGAGAAACATTTAATGTTTTAACCTTTAAAACTGTAAGTGGATTTGATATTATTATTGAATGCAAACATAGTAAGTCAATAATTAAAAAGTCAACACAAATGATCATTTTTGAATGTCCCCCAAGCTATTTTGTACAGGAAAACTCGGACCCCAAGGACGAAAAGGTTTTGACCTCCTGCTCCAGACTGCGCACAGACCTGCTCCAAGGCCAATGAAATTCATTACTGGCTATGATAAACTGACTGGACGGGTTATTAAATTTTGGCACTGAGGCACAGCTGTTGTTGTTGTAGTTGTATGATAATGTTGCTTAGAGAAAGATGGATGTACAAACACAAAATAAGCACCTTGACAGAGAATATTTCATAGTTTCAGACAAACTGTGAGGGCGGGAGAGTGCTGAGTGAAGCAGGTCGACCACGCCACAAACTAAATTATAGATTAGTACTAAAGGATAATGTAAATGGCAGTCAATTTAAAACTGAACAAAGGTTGGACTGCTCGGAGCCACTTTTGTGATCCTGGCATGGAAGTCCATTGTTTCAGAGGGGTCTCGTTCACACCTCCTGTGGTGCAGCTGTGATCTAATCTTCCTGCATTCCTCTCCTGAATGTCTGGTCATTAGCATGGTCTAAACTTCAGTTACACTTAAAGGATTTCATACTTTTGACTATTAAAGGAATATAAGAGTTTGAGCTTAACATAGTTCATTAGATGTTGGTGCATCCAATGTATGAAAATGTGATATTGTAAAATGCTGAGAGTGTGACTGGTGGCGCGAAACTGGTTGCGGGGGTTGTGCAAGAATGGAATGTTTTAGAAACAGAAGGTGCTGAGCGAGACGAGATGACTCCGGGAAGGAGCGGCCATCGGGGGAATCGCACGCAGGAGGAGCCACGGGATTCGGCGGGAGGAGAAAGACCAATGAGAGCGAGCTAAAGTTAACTGCAATACACATAGCCAATAGAATCATGCCAGGATGCCTTTGTCTGTGCCATTTTGCATGTTGTATAGTATGAATCAGTACTGGGCAACTCGGGGGTAGAACACATTCGCTGGTGGTATGAGAGGTGTAGAGCTGTATTGAGAGGGACCCAAACTCAAGTTGTAGATTTGTGTGTTAGGAATAAATCCACTCGTGTGTGAAAATGCCGGCTTCCTGATACCTTTCTATTGCAGAACGAGCGCGCATATTGTTGGATGTGTGAGAGTTGGGTAAGGTCGCAAATTGGAGTCAGATTACTTATTTGAGTTTACATTGGGTTAAAGTTAAATTCTAACATTGATATAAAGATAAATTCCAACAATTTATGGTGACGCCGACGGGATGCATGAGAGGTAATAGAAGTCTGGGACTTCAGAGAGAGTCTGGGACTCTAAGAAAAGATGATAAGCCTGGGGCTTCAAGAGCCTGGGGCTCAAAGGAAGCCTGGGGCTTCAGGAAAAACCACAAGAGTCTGGGACTCGGGCCTGGGGCCCACGTCCACACCAGGTGACGACCTGATAAAGAATGAAGGAGCCGCACATCCGACCGGCCTTCCTCTTGGGCCCACAGTGACATAAGGTAAGCAGATCCTTTTCAAATTCTGCATATTGGCAACGCTAAATTATAAGAGGAAGGCGGAGTGGAACGGCGTTAAAATGTATAAATAAATAAGTGTAAAAGTGTGGACGATAGTAGTGTAAAATCTGGGATTTACCTACTAGAATAGTTTGGAACTATTCGTGGTTAAGATATGATATGGTTAAATAAATAAATAAATATATAAATAAATAAGTGTAAAAGTGTGGACGATAGTAGTGTAAAATCTGGGATTTACCTACTAGAATAGTTTGGAACTATTCGTGGTTAAGATACGGTATAAAATCTGGGATTTACGTATCGGGACACGGTTTAAAATCTGGGATTTACGTGTCTGTGTGGAAGCTGTGTGAATGTGAAGGCTAAAATTGTTCTGCGTAAGAAGTGGTTGGGACACACACGAGTGGATTTCAGGATGTTGAAGGAGAGGAAGTGTTATAGTGGTCTCGGGTCCTGGGTGTGGCACGGAGATTAAGGATAAATTCATAAAAATGAAACATAAAAAAGAGAAGAAAAACATGAAGTAGGGATGAAATAAGAAAAGAGAAAGAAAGAAAGCTAGAGAAAAGAGAAAGGAACAATTAATGTTCCATTGAAAGGAGGATGATGACTTGAACTAATGAAAAGGATAAGAATTAGGGTCTGCTGTAAGGAGGAATTGAAGAAATAAATATTTTATGTTTCATACTTTAGTTGATGGTCTTTCTATTAAGGTAACTGTAATTAGTAACTGGAATGAAATGCACAGATGGAAATGACACAAAGAAAAAAGATTGGTGTTAAGAAATCATAATTGAATGAAGCTTTTGAGAGCATGAGAAAACTTTGCAAGAGCATAGGTGGTTCCTGACTTTGTAGTTTGTGATTTGATACCTTGATTGGTTGAGTGGCTTTGGTAAGGCTACAGTGAATTTGGAAAATTAAAGGAAAAAATAAGAGTGAGAAAGATTTTACAGAAGGCAATGAGTATAGGTGTAATCGTAAAATCATGAGTGTGCTCTAACAAAGAGTTAACAGCTCTTTGAAGTTAGATGCTCGTTCCAAAGTAGGGGGAGGAAGTCAGAGAAAGAGGATGAAGTGATTGAAAAAGTGGAAGAAAAGACGGAATGTCTGAGAGGCATTCATCCACAGTTGCCAGACTCGCAACAGTATGTGTTTGAGCCGCCGCCCGATCCGACGGCGCCATTAATGGGGGGGGAGCAGAATGGTTTGAGATGCAAAAGATAAAACGATTCACGGATGGCACCAGCGACCATACAATTGATCGAACAGGCTGTGAATAATGAGAGAGAGGGTGCGCGGAGAACAGCAGGGGAGTGTGGAGACGCCCGTGCTGGCCCCGGGGGGGAAGCACCAGCAGGAACATGTAAACATTTCAGACACAAGAGGAAAAACAGGCATCAATGGCAGTCGTTAACTGATTGAAAAGGAAGATATGCCTTTTGGTGCTCTCGTAAGAAGGTCACAGTCCTTTTGTTTCAGAGGTGTGTCGCGGCACCCCCCTCGATGTTGCAGACGTTGATCTAATCTTCAGGCATCTGCCTCTCATTGAGGTGTGGAGCAGTTTTTTTTACAGTGCTAGTGTAGCAGTCCGGGGATAAAATATATGTATTCAACCTAACAATAAATACAAATTAGCAGGGAATTAGAACACAAGTTAAACACTGAAACATGCAGGGGATGCCTGAGGAACAGCAGGGCGGCGACAATCTTATTAAAATTTAAATTTTTAAGCAAAGGGATTATGGTTTTGGGATAAGTTTTAAGTGAAGTATTCTATGAACATGTTGAGAGAAAATCTTTGGAAAGGGGAATATCTAGCCATTGGAGATTGGTTTACCAAATATAAAGTTGGACTAAATAGTTTCGTAGATGATTTATTAACTGATGTGTATTAAATGTGACAAAGGTGAAAGACAGATGTTTTTTTGACTGTACGACGCGAACGCTGACATGACAATTTTAGGGGATATGACATCATTCCATAAATACCAGACTGCTAACATTCACATCTATGAGCTGTTTGATGTCACAGGTGCAGTTTCGTCAGCTACGTCCTTGAGAGGAGAAACAACTTCACGGGGAGTGAATGGGAAAATCCAGAGACCCACAGTTGTAAATTTTGGCATACGCTGGCTAAATTGAGGCAAAATTAAGGAACTGCCAGCACAAATCACAGTGGAACCAAGGCGGACGCGCCAAGGGAGGGGTCTCTGTGTGGAATTGGAAAGTATCGTTTGGTGAATGAAAGTGTGAAAGAAAAAGTGTTTGGATGCATATGTGGTGTGAGTGAATGTTTAAGGGACGGGCCTGAGGACAGACAATTGTTTGAGGTCACCGGCAAGCCCTTACAGTACTTAGGATGCGATGGGTGGACAGGCCTGATCAACCTGAATCCCTATTGCACTCCCGAGTATTGATTTTCAAATTGTTTTTGGAGAAAGATTGGAGTAATTAAATTCAAGCATCAAGTGAATGATTGATTGACGTTATTACACAAAATTTATGCAAAACTGAAAGTTTTGGAAGGAAGATAATTTGTCTCTTCTCACTGGCAATTGCCACACCTCCAGTTATCTCCACAGGTTTGAGGTGACATGTGACCAGTGTGACCAGAAGGCCAGAGAATGCTTCAAATAGCGCCTCACCACTACCATCCCAGAGGTTCTCCTCAACAAGGAGGGAGATATAAGACATATTCACATTGGATGCGCGACTAGATAACACACACCCAGTCCAGGATAGGGCAAAATTTTCTTGGATTGTTTAGACTTTTCCATATAATACAGCACCACAGCAGTGATACTTGAAGTTAATGTCGAATTAGTGGCACTGTTTTTATGGAAAATTACTCACTTAACGCAAGGGTAAGTTGTTGTAGAGGAGATATTTCAGACAAAAATGACCCTGAAGTGGTCTCAAGCACGTGTCTCATGTTGGATGTATGAATGTTATTCTGATATTTTCATTGTAACGTAGTTCATTGTATTTAGGACTAAGACATTGTAAAACACTGTTTGGAAGAACTTATAGAATACCTCAAATTTAAGAACAAATGGGAAATAGAGGTTGAAGCAACTTTAGTTGACCATATGTGAAAAGTGTTAGGAAAACGAAAGACAGGCGCAAATTTAGAGTGACAAGGATCTTTCTGTCTCCCAGCAGGGGCACAAAATGGGTGAAGCCAGGATACTGGGTGCTTGTAGGAAGTTTGAAGATAAGACATTTGTAATTACCCAAGGGGGAAGGAGGCGTTAGTAACAGCTCTCACAGCTGTAAAGATAGCAGAAAGGTCAACATTGGTTTATTCGACATGTTGTAAAGAGGTCACACGTTGTAAAGAGGTCACGTTGGTTGAAATCTCCTACAAAGGAGACACCAGACTAAGAGGTTTATACAGAGTTACAGGCGGGACAAAATTTATTTCAGAGGAACTATCCTCGCTTGAGGCCGAGGCCAGATCTGCTGACCAGCATGATGGTCACCAGCTAAATGGGGACACCTCAGGTGAGATTGGCTGTGCCGTGCATCAGATATTTCTGGCCCGTTGGGGTCGATGTTGCTGTGTCTTTCAGGTGGGGAAAAGGGAGACAGGCCTGGTCTATGTGGCCAGGGCGAGACGTGAATAGAGTGAGACTTCCGGCAGTGACCCATCCAATAATGTCGACATTACACAGCTGTTCCAGTTGGCCGTCCACAAGGGCGTGCCCCTCCCAGTGGCAGAAATCAGGCGAAATAGTCCATCAATGAGAAATGCTACTCGGGCTAAGTAGAACACATTTTGTACATAATTTTGCACGACATCAGAAAAGGAAAATATGGGATTGGATTAAGGAGCGTGACTAAAATTGTTGTACTTGCAGGTTTAGAAGGCCAAGAGAGATAAGAAAAAAGGAGGCAGCTGCTCCTTCCACTTCTGCTGCTTCTGGGCAAGGTTCGGGTGACGCAGCGCCACAGCAGACTGGCTGCTGTCCATAGCAGGCCAGTCAACGAGGTTGGGATTGCAGTAACAGAGATATGGGTGGTTACAGACGGGGGTTGTGAGTGGGGTGTGCTCTGGCTGCGGGGTGTGGGGTCACTGGGTGATGAGCTGTCCATGCCGAGCCACTTTCTGGAATGTGCCATCCTCCGGTGCCATATCTGTCACAAAGAGCTCCACCAGCGCAGGGGGCGCCACCGTTACCCACTCCCAACGCACTTGACACAAACCCGCTCGTACCCCATTCCATGACAGGGGGCCGCGGAGCGTCAGCGTTCGAGGACTAGCAGGTCCTAGCAGTCCGGGGACGGTGGATGGACAAGTTTTCGATGGTGCTGGATATTGGGGCGAGCTATGAGCTCCTTCCGCAACCCCCACTGAGCCATGTGGACTCTCAAGAGTGCCTGAGTCACTGCCATTGACTGAACGAACACTGGAATTCGAGTGGCATTCCCGGATGGGACTGAACTTGACTCTGCACATCCGTCGGAGGGAGCATATGTCGTGCTCTCTTCCTTCCCAGTGGCTAAACTGAACTGAAACATTTGAGGGCAGCTCTGAAACCTGGTTCCCATCCTCCCGCGGTGGGTATGCCCTGTTCTTGCTCTGGTCTGAGTGGTTTAGCAACCGCCACCCTTTCAATTCACCAATTGACATATCACATTGTACATGTGATCACAAACATGATTTGATTTATCAAAAATGCACTCATCCAAATTTAGTCATGAGTGCATCTTGCGTTAGAATTATATATTTGTTATGTCTACTGGCGTTGCCTCGCACGCGTGCCTTGTCCCTGGACAGCGGAAATGGTATGAATTGTTTACTTTCGCCGAGCCACAAATCGCATTGAATATTGATGAGCGTCATCATACTAGAGATCTAGACCCCATAGTTGTTGCACAATCGGGAGATCATATATCAGCACCGACTACAAATTCTTTGGTTTTGGGAACATTACTGAATTTCAAAATTTCCAGGGAAGGGTCGCTCGGAAATGGTAGTTCTGTGTGTGTCTCTGCTAGAGGTGTTGTGGACCCAGGGCCCGACTGAGTTGGGGCTCGGCTCCACAGCTCCGCGATGTTTTTACTGTCTCTACCCCCTCCCCCAGTTGACAGAATCAGTGTGGGCACAGCCTGTAGGTGGATTGAGCCAATCATGAGACAATAGGAGGTGAAGACTGCAGCGGTCTTGGAGCTGTCTATGTCTTGTAGAGCACCTTTTCTTCCCATAAAAAAAAAAAGAAAAAAATAGAGGTTTAATTCGGTATCTGCGTTATTATAGTTTTGGGATTTTTTATTTTAAGCATAAATGGTTACTATTTCATTTGTGTTGCTTTAAAATTTGTCAATTAACAGTCAAAATTGGAGCGTTAGCTCGAGGCTTAATTTGTAATCTCGGAACACAGTTAGATATTTGTACTCAGTGAACTCAGCATCACTGGAGTCAGACATCGCTCCGTACATCAACCTCCGGGTGCTTTCCCGGAGGTGGACTCAATCTCGCTGATAAGGACAGTTTAGAGTTCTGGCTAGAACCTGACACGCCATCCGATTGGGAACTACAGGACAAAAGTGGTACCATAGCTCACAGTTGCGCCCGGCCCCAGTATTTGTGCCCGCCATGGTTGAGCTTAGAGGTTGACCGCCCGGACGGGCAGGTCAAGAGAGGGAATGTGTAGATGGCATGAATTGGATCAAAGTCAGACACTTTCGAGTCTGAACAAAGACGATGACGATGCAAATGTTTAACTTATTGACTATTTTACCTGCTGGCGTGTGCTTTGTGTGGACGATGTTGGCGTTTGAACATAGGATGCGGGATGACAGAAGTGATGGAGCGAAAGGAGCATGTAATGGAATGGTATGGTATGGTATGGAGCAGAGCGAGATGATGGTAAGACGCTGACACAGACACAACAACTACTGCTAAATCTGAAATGTAAACAACCGACACAGGTGAACACTTGGGTGACAATTTTAATTGGACACACCCATGGAATGATGTGGGAATAAAAAAGAAAGAGCCTATTTTTGACACCCAAGTTGCAAAACAAAAGTTCACCTGCCTAAAAGTTAAATGGGACGGGTCCTGGGATTGGAGATCTCCAGGAGTCATGGTGTAATGAAAATGTGTCTTTGCCAGTAGGAATCCCTCTCGCTCGTGATGATGTTTGGCTGTGGTGTGGAAGGAAAGTGCTGTACGATAGGCTTCCCACCAATGCCTCAGGTAAGTGCGCCCTGGTAACGCTGATCATGCCAGTTAGTGTGACAGCCTTAGATCTGGCCAAAATGGAGTGGGAAGGTGTTGGACAATGGGGAAGAATCCCCTTCCTTAACAGGAAGAGAAGGGACATGCAAGAATGGTTGAATGCAGGAGATCCCACGTATATAGATGCAATTGGAGTTCCAAGAGGGATCCCTGACGAGTATAAATTGGTGGATCAAATTGCAGCAGGATGGGAGAGTCTTTTCCTGTTCGTTACAGTAAACAAAAATGTGGACCGGATTAATTATGTCCACTATAATGTCCAACGATTGGCGAATTTGACCACCTCAGCACTCCAGGCAGTGCATGAGCAATTGGCTGCCACGTCTCTTATGGCATTCCAGAACAGAATAAGCTTAGATATGTTGTTAGCCGAAAGAGGAGGGGTGTGTGGTATTTTTGGGGATCAGTGTTGTACTCTGATTCCCAACAATACATCTCCTGACGGTCGCCTTACCAAGGCATTGGAGGGTCTGCGCACGCTAAGTAACAAAATGAAGGAGCACTCAGGTGTGGACACCAGTTGGTATTCTGACTGGTTCAACATCTTTGGTAAATATAAAAGCCTGATTGCATCAGTACTGATTTCTATCGCTGTGTTTGCCGCTATTATGGTGTTATGCGGATGTTGCTGTATTCCATGTATCAGATCATTAACTGTTAAGACAATAGAACGCACGTTGGGGCCACTCCCTCCGGGTGGTCAGTACATGATGATCCCTCAAAAGGACCCCCAGGAGGCGGAGGTAGCCGTGGCCCTCCGGGAGTCCAGGATGTGAGTATGGAAAGATGGCCTCGGGGACCTGAGGCCATAAGGAGGGAAGGAAATTTTCTACTGATTCTTATTCTTTTACTAATTGTTTGATGTGTTCTAGTTTTATGGCAAGTGATGTCGAGCTCGTGTGCAGCAATGAAATAAGGTGTTCAAGTGATGACCTCAGATGTCTGAGGTCATGAGAGGGATTAAAGGATAATGTAAATGGCAGTCAATTTAAAACTGAACAAAGGTTGGACTGCTCGGAGCCACTTTTGTGATCCTGGCATGGAAGTCCATTGTTTCAGAGGGGTCTCGTTCACACCTCCTGTGGTGCAGCTGTGATCTAATCTTCCTGCATTCCTCTCCTGAATGTCTGGTCATTAGCATGGTCTAAACTTCAGTTACACTTAAAGGATTTCATACTTTTGACTATTAAAGGAATATAAGAGTTTGAGCTTAACATAGTTCATTAGATGTTGGTGCATCCAATGTATGAAAATGTGATATTGTAAAATGCTGAGAGTGTGACTGGTGGCGCGAAACTGGTTGCGGGGGTTGTGCAAGAATGGAATGTTTTAGAAACAGAAGGTGCTGAGCGAGACGAGATGACTCCGGGAAGGAGCGGCCATCGGGGGAATCGCACGCAGGAGGAGCCACGGGATTCGGCGGGAGGAGAAAGACCAATGAGAGCGAGCTAAAGTTAACTGCAATACACATAGCCAATAGAATCATGCCAGGATGCCTTTGTCTGTGCCATTTTGCATGTTGTATAGTATGAATCAGTACTGGGCAACTCGGGGGTAGAACACATTCGCTGGTGGTATGAGAGGTGTAGAGCTGTATTGAGAGGGACCCAAACTCAAGTTGTAGATTTGTGTGTTAGGAATAAATCCACTCGTGTGTGAAAATGCCGGCTTCCTGATACCTTTCTATTGCAGAACGAGCGCGCATATTGTTGGATGTGTGAGAGTTGGGTAAGGTCGCAAATTGGAGTCAGATTACTTATTTGAGTTTACATTGGGTTAAAGTTAAATTCTAACATTGATATAAAGATAAATTCCAACAGTACCCTCCGGGTTCAAAGCACCAAATCAGACATTCTAGCTTGTCTACTTAATTAATAGAATATACAGTGTAAAGAATCATCCCACCCAATTTACTTCAGAATTGTAAAAAGTATGGATATGAGCGTGAAATGTGGGTGTGTTTCTGTGTGTATTCGGCACCACAGCATTAATGGAATTGAAATAAATTTTTGTTTAAGCAACCTAAAAAAATTATGTTTACTTTTTTTTTTGTTTTTTGCAATACATGTTTTAAAAGAATCCAATCAATCTAAACCACATCAAAAAAGGTGTGAAAAATATCGGCCGGGAACTTTATTGTCTGTTCACAATTTTCGGATGGGGAAAATTGGAGCATTTATTTATTTTAAGTGAATAACGCACATGCGACTAATTTGGATCGATTCGACAGACACTATTTGAAGACATATGTTATTATCTATTGGTTGTCAGTTGTCACATTGATTTGTGCAACACAGCAAACTCTGACTTGGCAAAACTTTCACACTTTGTTTTGTGTCAAGGGAACATGACAAACAATGCATGATTTATTTGAGAGATTATGTGCAAAGCAACCAGTACCGGTACATTTTATTGACAGAAGGTTAATGATTCAAATGGGGGTTGGTTATGGACTTGATGATCTAGAAATATCCTTTAAATTAATTTCATGCAAAAGAACAGCATGTCTGTGACGAGTCTGTTATTGTCAATGATTAATCTTGCTTAGTGTGAAAGCTTGTGAGCTGCATAATGATACTATTTGCAGAAAAGTTGATATCGTTAACTGATGAAAAATAGTTGTTCTGGTTTTACTTCATGGGGAGGAGGCTTGTTAGAAAAGCAACAAGAGCAGCAACAACAATGTTAATGTTGATTGTAAATAATAGAAATATTGTCTTCAAGGTCAAAAACACTTATTTTTTTTTACTAAAACACAGCTGAAACTCTTTATTCAGTTATTCTCTTATTTTTTGGAAGTGGCACTAAGAAACAATATTTTTTTCTTCAGGGCTCGACAATAAAGATTTATTTATTAAAAAATGACCACGCACATTTGATGAGAATTTATTTTTATTTTTTTTAAATGCAGATCACTCACACCAACCTCACTTGCATGGACATTACAAAGAAAAATTCACAAGTGTTACGATCGGCGGGTGGAGGTAGAGGAGGACCCAAATGCAGGGAAGCCAGGCAAAGGTAACTTAAAGGGAATTTAATTAATGAAATAATAGGGCAAACAAGGTTCTAGGAGGAAACAAACGTATCAAAGTGCAAAATAACAAAGACGAACAAAATGCGACTGGACAGAACAAAACTTGACTAGGAAACAGCGAGAGGAACCAGAGATAAGCGACCATCACAAGGATCAATGAGCACTGAGCGTGAACGAGGAACAAAGAGCAACAGTGACAACCAACGAAGGGCAGTGCACCGACGCCGAGTAGTCGGCGTGGGGCGTTTAAGTAATGAATTAATCAAGGATTCAACGAGTAACAGGTTCGGGACTGGTGGGCGCGTCTCTCCAGCAGCGAGGTCATCAAGGAGTCAACCAATAGCTGGTGCGTGGCTGGTGGGCTCGTCTCTCCAGCCAACACCACACGACAGGACACGCGCTGGAAGGAAACGCCCCCCACGCCAGTTGAGCAAACGTAAACAAAACATGACGGAAGCGGACCATGACAACGAGAGACATCTTATTTATTATTTTATCTACTTTTAATCCTCTTTGGTAATTTATTTGGGTGGGCATTTGACTCATAAAATATTGTTGGTTGTTAATTGATGATGTCTTTAAGCAGTCACAATGAGTTTGAGAGAACTGCATGACATCAGCTATGTAGGAAGCATCACTTCATTCATGTTAGAATCTGATCAGTACAGCATTTTCATCAAAACGGGTTCAGAACATTCAGGGAAAACATTAAAAACAAAATGAAATACAAAATGTTGAATTTTGTAATAGACTAAAGATCTTGTGTCTCATGCTCAGAGTTTATCAATTACTAATCATGCATTTGCTTAGCAACAAGGAGAGATTCCCTGGCCTGTCCAGAAACACCAACCACTGAAGTCCCAGTTGCATTACCCACATTCTGGTACAAGCGATTTTACCAGTTATTTTTTAATCTAAATGATGACCCATGCATTTTTGCTTCAAGTTGGCTTCGGAGCACTTTTTCAATCTATAGTGGACCTAATGAATGATGGTGTATAATACCAGCCTTTGACCTGCACACTTCACTTGACTGGCTTCCTCTTTCATCTCTCATTATAGCACTGCCATTCGCTGAAGCAGAGCTAATTACAGACTTTTGCTATGTTACACGCTCAAGGGGCTCATGTGCCATATGGACTCATATGCAACACAATTCAAATGATTACTTGACCTCCTTTTTTTTTATGGTTGTGTATGGATTTTGGTTAAAGACAAAGGGTCGATATGCAGCCACCTTATAAACAGCCTCACTTCACTTCAGGTTTGCCAAATAGTCTTTGTGTCATGCCAGACTCTCCAGATTCGTAGTCCATATATGGACTACCAGGGTTTGAATGAGATGACCATCAAGAACCTCTACCCACTACCGTTCAATTTGTTTAATTTGTCTTTCAACTTCAGGGAGCCACCATCTTCTCTAAGCTCAACCGCAGAAACGTATACCTCCTATTCCTCTGAGAAAAGTATTTTAGGATATAGTCAGTTCCCAGTGACGGCCATCGGCCCTACCAGTCGAAATGTCTCTATATTATGGAGAACGACATCTTTTCCTTTAGGCTTTTCCCTTCAGGGGTCGCCGCAGCAAATCACTTGCCTCCATCTATCCCTGTCCGCTGCATGCTCTATTCATCAAGGCGGAAAACTGCAAATTCCACACATCAGTACCGTCTGTATTCCTGCAAACAGCTGCAACACATTTTGGGGTTTGCCAACTTTTTCTGACGATTAATCCGTAGTTACAGTGTGGCCTCTCTACTCACTACACTCACCAGCTGGAAGGTGTCATTAAAGTTCATTGCAATGCATTCCAGACTCTGAAGCCTTGATTCAGCAACTCTAAATGCTAAACCTGGAACACCACTGAGTGCGGGAGTTAGAGGTGGATGTTTGCAACCAGTTCAAGGCTCAACCATCTTTAAATCCTCTATTTAAAAAAAATTCAGTTGTGCTAGTACCTGTGGTGTGGAAATAAACGTCCAACGTTGCCAAGACCACTGTGTTGTGTGCTATTGGCTTCTGCTTCTTCCTATGTCACATCATGCACCCAGCAAACAGTGAAATGAGTGACATAATCATTTGATTCCCTACAACTCAACCAGATTTCTGGCTCCTACAAAATGGCTGATGCCCACATGCCACACACCTGTTCACATGCAACCAATTTCCAATACTCCTGGTCTCAATTAGTAATGTCTACAAAGAACATTTGGTGTAGCAATCAGCTTTCAATTGCTGCACTGTGCTGTATATGTGATTCTCAACCAGGGTGCCATGGAACGCAAGAGATTATTAGAGGTACAGGAAATTTCACTTAGTTTGAAAAGTATTTATTAATTACAAATATATCTTTATTAACGTAATTTTAGCAATATATAGTGTGTAGTTACAGAGTAATCACATATCGAGGTACAAAAACTACAATAAACTTCTCGCCATTCATATAACAGATGCAGTTCTGAAAAATGTTATCGCTGTCAGATTCTTGTCTTACGATCCATATCCAAGCACTGATGGGGCACACAAACACTCTGACTGCTGAAAAAAATGTCATTTACAGTAGTTTGAAAACCACATCCTTCCCCCACAAGAGAAGCAGAGAAGTGCTGTGACTGTTCTCTGCTTGCGAGGTGCTATTAGGAATATTGGAAAACTCATTACATCTGGAAAGAAACTCAATTATAGAAGAAGAGTGGTCAATGTATTATGAATAACAAACAAAGCTGTCATTACCAAGATTAAAAAAAACAAATGTCCAGTTTACAATTTAAAAATTGTCAAACAAACAGACGATGAATCATTTTGTGCCTAATCTCTTCGCCGGTGCCATTTCCTCCATGAAAAATGCTGTTAAAAGAAAATGCTCCACGTTAAAGCAGTCTTAATGTCATTTAATGTACCTGCAATGCGTATTGAAAAAAAACTCTCTAGATTGTCATCCATTTGTTGCATGTTGTTATCCATTTGCTTGCTATTCATCATTTGCTTATTGCGAAAAATCTGCTTTAGGACAATTTTGAACTATTTTCTTAGATCTTCCATTTCTCATGCATGTCCTGTTAAAGTGTGATTGTGTCACTAACCAACAAGCCTCAACAACTCTCTACCACAGGGTTGGTGCTCCTTGCTTCATATTTATTTGCTTGTTATTAGCGGTGGTGGTGATGTTTGGAGATGACCGGTATTGTCGTCATTGTTGTTATCACTGTTGCTTATGTGACTGTTGTTGTGCCCATTGTTCTCTCACTTTATCCATCTCGCCTCTGCCTCTATATGGCCTTCTCAGACTACACGAAATGGAACTGAGTAAAAAAACAAAAAAAGTCCCTTAATTTATTGCAACATAAACTTTTTTTTTGGTGCACACTGCCCTGAATATATAGTATACGTCATGGTTTTAGTGGAAACCTGAGAACAAATATCAGTATTTCTTTTAAGGCTATGGTACAGTATATTAGTTCTAAAGTTATTCTGCAATAAAACATGTGACCAGCCAACCAGAAGCTGCCATCGTTTTTCTTTTAGATATTTTTTCCCCATTATTTGTTGTAATATTCTGAAAAATAGGACCAGTCATCTCATTTAGATACTTGCTCTGCAATTTGACAATGAATCACTACCGGAATCGATGCTGTTTTGGGGTGAATAGATGCACAGCAAATGTTGGTGTCAGAGTGAGGCCCAGTAGCCTGAAGGAGGCAAAATTCATCACATCGCATCCTGAACCATTTTCAAAGAGCGTAAACACATTGAATGACATCAAATCATCATGAATTTTAAGCAGTGGAAATAAACATGCAGTGGATTGAATGTAGGTATTTCTGTTTGTAGAGCCTTTAAAGAGCTGAAGCAGCATTGGAACATTTCCATATTTAGTAGAGGCTGCGTAAAATGTAGTCATAGGATGCCAGGAATGTTGCTTCATTTTCGCACATTTCGCCAATGTGCGGGGAGCTATAATCATAACGTGTTGCCATTTTATTTACAAGTGGTTTAAATAAACCTGTGTGAACATGCCTTGTTTTCTGTATTCAGTTGAGAAAAGTGTGAAGCCCTAGTATCTATAAAAATCTGAAAAGAAATGCATGTTGTTAAACAAAAACCTTATGAATAGACGTTCCCAGACGGTGAACCCAAATGAGTCGATCAATCAAACACCACTTAGAAGTTTCCTTACTGTGTACAGTTTAAGGATGAAATATGCACTTATCACTTTCCTGCTCTGTATCATTTAGCACTATCAGAGGATTACAATTCCCTGGCTGCTTTATTTTATGACTTAAGCGGTGTAAAATTAAACTTAATCCCTCTTGATCACGGGAAGTCTGTTTGTTAGTTTGCAGCGAAGCCACTTAATACTGTGGAGCTTGCTTTACAAGTGCACCACTAGCCGTTGGATCCGACGACTAAACCATGGCAACCATGTTGCTTTATTTTGACTGATGACGTCACACTTCCATTTGATCAATGCGGGCATGCACAACAGCACTTGTCATGTCTATCTTATTTCAAAGGCCAATTGACAACCACCATTGTGATATTGTCACAAATAATTTTACTCAATTTTACTCAGTGGCACACAAGATTTGTCGGCATCAATACGGTTACCGTAGCAACATGCTTTCAATGCCTTCCCTGCTGTTTCCCTTGAGGTATTTCTTTGAACAAAAAATCATGCTGAAGTATCCCTGACAAGGTGAACACAATCTTTTGTTGAATTGCACTTTAAAACTAGATTGTGAAGTGTCATTTTTATAGAGTCGCAAAAACGTCAACAAGTGAAGAAAAAAGGAAAATAAAACGTGTTTTGTTTGCTTTGAGCATAACTTTGTGGCTCGCCACCATGCCTTATGCATCCCCCTTGAAAAATGTGGGGAAAATGGTATTACTACTCTTTTATCACAAGGGAGTTAACAACTGCAGTGAAAAGATATTCCTATCCTTAAATTGACCACAAATAACCAAAATAGCTCCATTCAACCTCATTCACTCAAGTCTGTATAACCATTTTGTATAGCGAAAAAAAAACAATGACCTAAAACGCTGCAGTATATGAGGTGTATATGATAATAGACTTGGACAGCTTGGAAGGTGAGCTGTCGATTAGAGGACAGAAACTCCAACTTTCTATCACATGCCCACTCCAATATATTGTACTCGGTGTGAAAACTGAATGAAGATGCTGCAAAAAGTCTGTGAATTTCAAACACAAGGACCCTTATCAGGTGGGGAAAGAGTCTGCACAGGAGATATATTTGCAAGGACTGCAATGACTAAGCTTTTCAAGGGCTGGGAAAAACAGAGGTGAGACAAAGGCAACCAAAGGCAGGTTTGCAACGTGAGCCAGAGAATGTTGGTCTGGCTCTAAACTCTGCTGATTTTTTTTTTTTTTTTATGTCATGATCCGTGGAATACTGATATGTTGGAGAATTAATCTGTGCTATGTTATTTGTTGTTATTTGTATACAGCCACCTGGGATTAGTTTTGGATCAGCCAACCCACAAGGGGTTGTCCAATTATGTTGCAATCATTATATTATGAACATGGATACTACATCAATTTGCACTGGATGCTTTTTTTTTTTCACATGGTGATTTTCATGTGTTGATTTGAGATTTGAGATGACCGTGATGTATTTGCATGACGCATGATCATTCCGGGTGTCAAATCTCTGGTAAACACATTTTAGGGTCATAGAATGGAGGACACAAGATACAACTTTCAAAGAATAATTACTTGATTTTTATTGTCAATTTTAATCAACTTTATTACATTCAGAACAAGCAATGAGCTTGGCTGCAAAGTCATTGCTTATCGTACAATCCACAGTCATGGTTTCATGAAATAAAATGCATACATATCAAGAATCTTGCTCAACTTCTTCATAATTCAATCAGAAACGTACAAAGCAGTGCAGTATTTAGGATTTGTGAAGAATTAACAGATTGTTGTGTCATTGTGCTTTTTAGATATGGATATGGCAAAACCTTGCTTTTTACTTATCCTGCTTGTTTTTCAAAGTAACCGAGTGTTGAGAAATGTTCTGAATATGTGTACATTTTATTTTATGTCACCATGACTGTGGGTCAAATGAGAAACAATGACTTCTCAGTTACAGTAAAGCTAAGGAGCATAAGTGTGCTTGTGTGCTGACTTTCACTTTCGCACGTGAACACGTACGTATGCTGGCTCAGTCGGTTAAAGTGCCAGGGACAACTTCTTGCGCCAGTCCGTCCCTTTATGTGATGGTATAGTGAAGCCAACATGCTGCCTCATCGCAGCACAACCTCAGGACACACATAATTAATATTCTGCTCAATAAATGATCAAATGGGATGCCGCTATCAAATATTGCAATCATCTTAATGAACATAGTATTTAGTAAACCACCGGCGATGGAAGAAGTTCTCCACTTAAAGATGTATTTGTCGGATCTCTAAACAGATTTGGTCTGGATTTATGGCTTCATTAGTTTGTGTTTGGACCGTAGCAATCACAAGTGACAGGCAGCAGGTCAGAAGCTGATAGGGATCTTGTAAAGACCCGCAACCATTCTCCTTGTGTGCTAATAAAAACATAAATCACGTGAAAGATAATTATAAATCACTACTGGTAAATCTTAGACTCATTATAATTCATTGAGTGATACAGCTGTGAAAATGTAATCCAATAGTGTGGAACAACAGCACATCACTGCCATTATATGTTGGCATTTAATGGATTTATTGCACATTTTCTCTCTAGTGACCTCCTGGGTGCTTCTCTGAGGAAGAAAATACTTCTGTACTCCGAAACCACATCTTCTCATCATGTACGTGAGTCGACTAGCAATGATTATGTAATGATGCGAATGGACAAATAGAGTGGATATAAAGTCTCCACACTGCTGTTCAAATTATACATGATTTTTTTTTTATATTGAAAGGTGCATAATTTCAAAGCCTTTCCCACCATTAAAAGTGTGGGAATAATCACAGAGTCAGGTCAGGTGACTAGTGATGTTGCTTCAGCACGCCAATGTTCTTTTTGGCCAGGAACTGACGGATGCTCAGTGGTATTGTGAGGAGGTACACTGCAAGAGTTTTTTTTGCCTCATCTCATGCACTCAATGAAACAAACGGAGCAGGATGGCTTCATAGATGTGCTGGTTAATCAGTTTGAGGGGGTGTGGGTGTGCACTTAGTTTGTATTTTGGCTTGGAAATAATAACGTACTCTATATATCTTTTTGTGATCCGGGTCCTGGAACATCAAAACCTTGCAAGCTTTTAGTTTTAAGTGTCTTCCTAACAGCCACAACAGTAGGTCCTGAAAATGCATTCACAATTTGAGAGGTTATAAATAATGTTTAAAAGGAAAATAAACAAAACAAAATACATGATGGTTTGGAAGAATCTTGTTGGCGGGAAAAACATAAAACGCTCTCCACTCACATTGACGGGCGTAATTTGAAATGCTGCCCTAGATACGACCCTTTCAAAGCTTCCATGTGCGTTCAAAGCATAACCAATGTCAAGCGGCATTAAATTGATTAGATCCTTTAAAGTCATGACTCTGCTCTTCACTGTGGCTCTTGAAGAAGCAATTTGATAATTGAGCATGAAGAAGAATAGCAGAAAATTATGAAGAAAAGTAGAAATTGTGTGTGCGAGTGTATGTGTGGGCGTGAAAATAAAAGAAATAACGAGTTCTCCTGCACCACTTTGTTGTCATCTTTTATATTTCCTCTCCAAAGGTCTCACTTTATAATAACCTGTCACTTTGTTTCAAAGGCGCCATACAAAAAGCCTCATCATTTATCCCTCCATATATATATATATATATATATATATATATATATATATATATATATATACATACATTTAATATACCTGGATAGCCTATTGAGAGCAGAAGTTGCAAATAATGGAACATTAATGTGCCCACTAAAAATTATTGCACAGACAGACCCGTGACTCAGTAATAAAAGTACTTCGTAAAGTGCAAGCAGCCAACTTTGAACATATTAAATTATGTGAAACTCCAGACTTTGTCAGCATTACTATTAGTATAATGCACTTTTGCGATAGTTTTATACTCATTTTGTCAAATGGAGCTTTTTCAAAGCTTGAGACAGAAATATTAGCTCTAAAAGCACTCAGAAACCATAATGAACCATGTGGACATGAAATTTACAGGAAGTAGAAAGAGCTTCAATACAAATTAGTGTATAGAAAATAATGGAAATATAATTACAGTGAACCTCACCTATTGGCATTTCACTAGTCACAAACTCACCTCATTGTATGCCTTTTCTGAAAATGAAAATGAACAAATCCATCCAACTCTGTGTAAAACATTAAATCCAAGAAAAAGGTCAGTAAAGCTCTGAAGGATGCACATATTATTAGATCACATTGTGAGTATCTGGTAAGTAAAACTTACCTTATTGCTCAGTGAAGTTATCGATCCTGTGCTCGACAGTTTTGTGACTCACATGCTCTTCTCAGTACAGCAGAACAATTCCACTCAATGGCAGAAGGTCAAACAGGCCCGAATTTGACTCAGAGTGCATAGAGCATATACTTTTTTTAACAATATTTTGTTTCATGGTCTGCTGTCAGACTTTTCGGATGTAAAATGGATTCCTATGGGCTACAGCTGTAGGGCGTTTGAATTGAAAAAGTTCCACTTCAGTGTTGCCCGCGCAAGTAATTCTTCTTTTGACCGGCATACACGACAGCAAAGCTTTTCCTTTAACCTATGCCACGTGGACTTTCCTGTCAGTTCAATACAATTAGAGCTTTGTTTCATTCTAATAGGTGCCTTTTGAACCCTGTTACACGCAAGTGCAGCTACACTGGCCATAAAGTTGGTGCCATTTAAGTGGCATTTAACCGCCCATTATCTATTTGCCTCATCCTGTCCTGTGAGATTGCTTCTCAGACTGAGGGCTGACATGTCGCTACATGGGTGTCACTCGCTGTGAATCTGTGACCTCATGAAGCCTGTCCAACACACTATTGATCACATCAGGCATTCCACAAGGCTGCAAACCCACTATTCTTCACTGTTACCAAGCTTCTCTGGGACATCCCATGGGTGTCCAGGGCCCACAAATGACCCTACCAGCACAACATGTCGGATACATTTTACAAGCGTGTTCATCGTAACGGGAAGTCACCACTGCCCACCACCTACTCATCAATAACACCGTCAGAAAAAAACTCATTCAAGGTCTTTGCTACCAGAATTTTGAATTGACGATCAAACAAGGCAGCAGCAGGGCTTAAAACTGGTAAAAGGCATTGCCGGATCCAATTCCAAGCCATGCTAGTCCATTCCACCCGGGCAACGTCCATGACCAGTCCAGTGTAAGAAACAGTGAGGGGGCTGCAGTGCTTCATGTGAAAAGATCACCACATCGATCGGTTGAGCTCTGGAAGCATGAGAAAGGTTAAACCATTAAAAGGAGCTGCTGGCAGAAAGGACTAAAACCACTGCAAGTTTCTGTTCTTTCTCTTCTAAAGTGCTCCAATGCCATTTTAGATCATAGATTGTAGCCATTGTGTTCTACTATTTCAAAGTTAAAGGGGAAGTCAACACCAAAAACTCATTTGCAATGTTCTATCCGCCTTCACTAGTCTAAACATGGCATTCTGATTAATATTGTATTTGTGGAAAAGCAAAATGCACCTGTTTTAACTATCTCAGGAGGTGGCCATTTTGTCACCATCTGTCAGCCACAGTTATGATGTTTCAGAAAAAAATATTCCATCTGTTGCTGAAACTAACAGTTACTTCATATACGTTACTAAACATATTACTGTATTACATATTATATAATTTTTCCATTATTATTGTTATGAAAACCTGATGTACTATTGAGAAAAATGGTGAGCCGAGTTGGAAACAACTAAAAAAAATTCCAGAAAAATGTACTTTCATCTCTATTAGCACAGTTGAATACAAATTTGTTATTTATTAAATTACACTACTTTTATATAAACAAAGCTAGGATAATATTTGTGGTGATAATGATTATAATGATCTATCTATCGATCTATCTATTGATCTAGCTGGCTAGCTAGCTAGCTAGCTAGCTATAAGCCAGCTCATCATCATCTTATAATACATCTATACATAAGGAAAAAATCAAGAATCAAGAATAAAAAAATTGAAAGTATTTATTTTCTTTATTAGACTTGGAATCACAACATTACAGCACCACATACTATGTCACATTGCAACTGCAAATGAATCAAAAATGCGCACAAGACTTCAAAGACTTGGTCAAAGGTTGCATAATTGCATCATTCCTAGCTTTCTTTCATACGCAGCACAGATGCTTTGAACATAAAAATGTAATGCAATATTACAGCGTGTATGTGTAAATAGCCCTCATCTGAGAATCGTGTCTCAGGGGTCATTAGTAACGACAGATTCAACGGGAATGCTTTGTTTTTGTGGTTGTGTTTTTAATTTCTCTGCCTTTTAGTTGGATAAAATGGTCACTTTCTATGACATGTATGTAGTATTTAACAGATGTGCGCTTGGAATGTATTAACGTTGCCAAATGTATGATTGTGAAAGTGGTTGCACCGTTTCTTTCCAAAGACAAAGTTGTTGCTTAATTGCTCATCATAAGGTGATGTGTTTAGCAGTTAGATGTGTTTGGTCAGGAAGACCGACAGACACTCATAATATCAAAATGGTCATAAAAGCAGTTTTTGGTTTCCATCTAAAAGAGTTCTTTACATAGATAAACAGATCTGCCAATTAAAAACAAAAACACATTTGTGATCTTTTCCTGAAGCCAAAACATCACTACCTCAAAAGATTCGTAAACTGATAAGCTGGAAACCTCATTAGGGCTAAATATTTGGAGAAAACATCCTTGTTACTACTCAGATCACACTCATGCCATCATATCTATCTATCTATCTATCTATCTATATATATATATATATATATATATATATATATATATATATATATATATATATATATATATATATATATATATATATATGTGTGTGTGTCATTAAAATTTTTCTTATTTTTTTTTACTACTGATGAATAATCAAGCACTAATCCTGACCTTGCTCTCCAATAAAAAGGGCAGGCTCTGAGATCAGTAATACTTTGTTTTCAGGCACAATTTAAAATTAGCTGAAAAACAAAAGAAACAACTGTCTTTTTGTGATAAAAAGAAAAATAATGGTATAATTTCTTTTGATCCATAAAACAGAGATAACATTTGTGGATAAAAGAAAAAAAAAAACATTAAATGTTTTTTTTAATCTGAAAACTAAAATACACCTTGGTCATTTATCAGACAAAAAGAACAAACTAAAATAAAAATTCCAGAGATATGAAATATGAGATTTTTTTTGGGGGGGGGGCCTAAAATAAACTTAAACCACTTTTTTCCCCCAAAGTATCATAATAAAGGCAATGAAACAACACAGGAACATTTTTTCTTAGTGTTTTCTGATTTAAAAGAAAATCTCAAATATATATCTATCTATCCAAAATCCTTTTAAAATCCAGAGCGCCATACTTTTCAACAATTATTGTTGATTTCTTGTGTATGGATGAAGTACAATTAGAACAACATGGCTCAGATTCAAGTGCAAGCTGGTTGTGTCAAACCAACTTGTAAACATGTTGTTAAATGTGACAATTAAACATGTTGTGGAGGTGTTTATTGACATCTGAACAAGTGCTCGGAATCGATGATCTCTATTTAAAGCAGCACTTCAAATTAGTGGAGCGTCAATTCCGCCAAGTGGTGATTTCTTGTTAAGATCCACGTTCCCGTTCAGAAATCAAGAGGTCAAGTGTAAAGCTCATCGCACATGCTTTAATTCATTTTACCGTTTGTCCCATCTTAATCGGGTGATTACGTGAACCTACGAAACATTCTTGATTGGGTGGGTGAGCATGCCAATGGGAAATTTACACTGGTACATATTGATCAGCACACAGCTCCCGTTTTGTACTGTGTGCACGTAACAGGTCGACAAAAGCACATCCAGCTGGTTAATGTGCTGAAAAGGCACAATTGTGACATCTGGTTTGAATTTCCCCAATGAGAATGCAAACAACGGCAGTTTTTCTCCGGAAATACTTGAATAAATAAATAAATATCAAACTGGAATCAGAAATACTAAGGCGTCTGTACATTACAGAAAATAGCAATAGTTGGCTTTTATTTTTGTCATGCTGAGGCGTTTGGCACATAGAACAAACTTCACAATTCTTAAAAAAAATGTCTTGAACACTTAATTCAGCTTCACATATTGTATCGATGGACGCATAAAGCCAAACATCTGTAACACTGTAGCTGTTAATTTGTGTGTTATGCAGCAGTAGTTACGCCTTGTTTTACTATTTACATTCAGTGATATCCAATAGGTAGCATTATAAGTCATTGGCCAGAAAAGAAATATTCATCATTAATAAATAATCTTACATTCCATTTATCTTTCAAACGGTTTTTCATCAAAAATAGTTACATTCCTTTACAATAATTCTTAACGTAGAAATGCGATGACAAAAGAAAGAGATCAATCTCTTCAGTTTAGAAGTCACACTTCTTGGGAACACATAAGGATACTTCTTTGTTGGATAGGACATTGAATGTATTCACATGATGCTCAGGTAACTTTTAAAAAAGAAATATATGCTTCCACATGCAGGATCTCCACTTCATTCTTCACTCAATGTCTCATAAAGTGGGAAACTAGTTTGCATTCAAAAGTCTCCTTTATTACTTTGGGGTTTCTGGAGGCTTTCTTGGTTGTGCTTATTAAGCGCATCCAAAGCCGTTTGGGTCTCCTTCTGATCCTCAATGGAGCAGTTGGAGACGGCATTGGCGACCAGGCAGAACTTGCGAAGGAGGATCTCTCTGAGGAGCAGGTAAACCCACGGGTCCAGGATCTGGTTGAGCGATGCCAGGCGGATGGCGGTCAGGAAGAAGTTACAATCCAACTGAACGTCGCGCACGGAGTTGGGATGGGAGCTCTCGGCCGACGAATTGCATTCATGAGAGGACACCTGGGTGGAGATCATCCGCAGCATCAGCACCTGGGCGACACAGACATCTCATTCAGTCTTAACAAGAGATCAATCACATCTTCTAACATCGTAATATTACCTATAAACATACTTTGAAATAGTGTCTTTATGCTTTATAGTTTCAATGCATCACATAAATAATATACAAAGCGCTCCAAAATGTTGGAACTGAGGACAATACCTTGATTGTTTTTGTTTTTTTTCTGCAGACTGAAAAATTTGAGTTTGGAGGTCAAGAATCATGAGTACAACATTTTGATTTTATTTTCAGATATTTACATCTGGATAGCATATACTTCTTAGAATACACGCATTTTTTTTCATGTGAGTAAAACGTGACCGAAAGGTGCTTTGTGTTTCCAAAATGTGACCTATTACATTACAATAGGGCTGAATCACTCTTGGATTTTGCCTCTGATGACTCACATTGATAAAAGTTTAGTTCAATGACGTGCGCTGAGGATCATGAGTAGTGAGTCATTGACTGATATAAAAATATGAATCCATAATAGACGAGCCTGTATTTCAATTTTCACCTAAATTGAAACATTGGTTTTTAAGGCTTTTAATTTGGATTCACTTAATTTCACACTGTTGAATAATATGATAGCTAGAAAAACAAAATAATATGCAACATGAAGTCATTGTTGTCATATTGACGGTGCTTTATAAAATTAAAATGCAATTGAGCTCATTGTGAGCGGTGCCCGTATAAATAATATAAATTGCCGAGGGGTTGTTCCGAAGAAATAAGTTCTCTGAATAGTAAAAACCTCCTTTTTTATTCGCCCCCCCCCATCAAGTGATTTATAGCTCTTACTTTATCAACCACTAGTGATCGACTTGACTATTAAAGTTCGGCTTAAAGTGATGACTTCTGTTTTTTTCCCTCCGCGACAGTCAATTGAATGTCTGTTTAGAGCTCAAGAGACATTTTAGGATCTGACTGTGCCCATTGAAAAAAAAAGAGTTAATTTATTCCTCGATAAACATGCAGTAAGTAAAATAACATTTTAATTAGTAAAAAGCACCTGGTGTCATCACAAACTGTAACTATTGCTGCATTTTTTTCTTCCCATCCTGACACACAGGACAACTTTAAATAATATTGCTGCTGCATGTGTGAGGTTACGTGCAGGTTGAAGAAGAGGAGGACTCAATAATGCAGGGAAGCGAGGCAGGGGTAACTTAAAATTCAGGCTGGAGGGCAACTGATGTAGACACAGACATTGACAAGGACAACTGACAAGCGCCGACAAGAACTGAAAGAAAACAGGGAACTAAATACAATCAAATCGATGAGACAACGAGGAGCACCTGGACAAGACGCAAAGGGTTGGAAGGACCTGATTGGTTAACACTGGGGCTTGGGTAGACTAACACAGGTGGACAAAATGAACATGATGAGACACACCAAACCATAAAAAAAAAAAAAAATACTAAAGCAAAAAAATACAAATACAGAACATGTCAGCATGTCTGCATCAACATGCAAGTTTTAAATGTAAAGAAGATACAGCAGCAGATTGAATCATTAATTGCATTTAATTAGCCTTTTAAATGATTTAACAAGCTACAAAACAAATGGGCTGTCTCGTTGGCTACGTTACTGACCCTGTCATGAAAGCACCCAGCGCTGTGAGGATGTAGTTCTCCTTTGCTCGACAAAACTTTTGATCGTAAAACACAAAACCTCACACGCATCACATAATTGTAAGCATCCAAAGACTTGTCTTGTTGTTTCTAATACTTGGTTTCTCCACGAAATAAAGGTGAATATTTCGGTAATGGACATCTGGCCGCTTTGTAACATGTTCCACCCGTTCTGTAATTCCATAAAGATTGGAAAGTTGCTTTCCAACTGACGTTAGTTTTTTCAAGTCATTTTCACGATCCTGTACAGTGGATTGTGTACATATTGAGAACAGCCAGTTTTTCTGCACCAATAATGTGCATGCATATTGATTATTAAGTGGGTCTATTCATCAAAATATGTTTATTTTTTAACTCTTCACTTACAGGGAAGGTGACAGGGAAATTCTGCCTGCCTCTCTAGTCCGCCTTGACTGCACGTCCCTGTTAGAAATGTATATTACAGTACAACAAATTGGAATATCCTGGATAGGAAATAAACCACTGGTACATGAAACAATCGATGTCAAACGGGGCGGCTCAAGGAACAAAGTAGCAGCTGATGACAAAAGACATTTCAATAACAACGCAGAAAGTTTAGCAAAATTGACTCAAGCTGTGGAAACAGTTCCTTAAGACTTGTAAAGGGAAAATGAAGCTTCAAATAAGCTTCATGAACCAGTTGTATTTTTGGACCCCTTCAGATGGCACGTTTCAATATTGGGCTGAAAGTACATGGACTTTTTAAACCCCTATATTTAGGATAACAGTGTCATCTTGAAGAGTCAAAAAAATACTACAACTGGTTCATTTAAGCAAATTTGAAGCTTCATTTTCGCATCAGTACTTTTGACAAAAAATGAGTTGTTTTTTAACACAATTGTTTTTTTTTTGCGTGAAGAGTCTGTAGTGAAAGCTGAAAAAGGCATCTCTCGGTTTCACGTGCAATTTCCAAATCATAAAAATATGAGACAACACAAAATTCTTACTATAACAATACATTAATTATATTATTCACTCAATTGTGTTGCCTCCTTCCCACTCCCAAGCTGACAATGAGCAGCGGTCATAGAACCAGGACCCCGCATTACACACACCGCAACCACACAGACATGTGCTTTCTAATAACGACCTTGGACAGACAATTACACATGCTACTGACAATGCATGCCCCCATAACACACACAACAGACCCCTGAAACAGAACTCAGCTAAGTGGATTGGCCCTTAATGGGTATCTGGGGCAGTATTTCAGCGGGAAACGGGGGCAGCATTCATCTGCTCATGGCCTCACAATGGGACGAAATGAAAAGTACAGTCGATCAGCTTGAAAAGAAACACGAACATTTTTAGTACCTTTAAAGATACACCATGAAGTGATATGCTTGCCACTTGGCTTTCTAATTTGAGGCCCATAAATGGGCACCCCTTTTTCAGCAAGTGTAGGATCAAACGGAACACAGTGTTGTCTGCTCTCGTTAGTGTGCTGCTGAGAGGAGATGAAGCATCTCCAGAGACTAACAGCTGCAAATGCACGCGCGTGTGTTTGCAGGTGTGTTTTTTATGCATATGTGTCCATATCTGCTTGTTGAATTGTTTGTGGATTACAGCATCCTAATAGAATGTCGCAGCAGTTAGTACCTCACCAGAAATAAATAGTGCATCAATTGTGCATAGAATTGTGTGACTATAATGACCATGTGAAAATATTAAAGTTTTTTTCTTGCCATAATGTGTTTTTTAAAATAGCACTTTTTAGCATATAATCATCAATCACTAGATGAGAGCATGAAGACAAAAGCAATGTTGTCATGGCTTCACCACAAACCATTTCCTGGGCCATGGCTTACACCACAGGACTTCAAATCCAGCGCCTTTATTAGACTTCTATACCAATTACATCTAAAAAAAACAAAACTTCCATTACGAAAAATTAATCTGAGTAATCATTATTTCTGCATACAGTTGTTTGTGACTATTGTTGTTTGTGGTGTGGTGTCATTTTTTTCTAATGTCAAAAACAGTGTATATAAAAAGTCTACACCCCCCTGTGCCATATTATGGTGATATTAAAAATGAGACCACGATAAATCTTTTTTTTGGTTTCTAATAACTTGTCTAATTCATTTGAATAAAAATCCTTTGAGAAGAGAATTAAGAATAAACCACAAGGACAATGTGATTGCACAAGTATGCACACCCATTTATAAGTGGGAAATGTCTGTTTAGAATTAACTGATCACGTCGAACACAATAATTTGCTACCAATTATTAAAGTGCATATGATTAACCCAACACAAAGTTTAACTGTTCAAGTAGGCTTTCCTTGCCACTAGTAGATGCCTGAACGTTTCGTGCTAATGATAACTTCTATTATTAAGTGTTCATTATTCCCTCCACCTTGACTAAGGCCCTATAGCTCCAGATGAACCTGAAAGGATGAAACTGTCACCGCCATGCTTCACTTTAAGTATGGTGCTGTTCTGGTAATGAGCAGTGTTGTGTTTGTGCCAAAAATACCTTTCATTATGACTAAAATGTTCAACCCTGGTTCAGTCAGCATCAGATCATATCAAATGTTCCCACATGCATTTATGAAATTTCAATTATGTGTGTGTGTTTTAGAAAAATGGAGCCAGGCTTTAATGTTTTTCTTTTTAAGATAAGGCTGAAAAAGATGGGAATTTATTGACATGTACTAAACAGACAGTACTTTCCAAAAATTCCCTGCATATCCATAAATGTTGATGTTGGCCTCTTGGCAGCCTCCCATCTCATCTTTTCATCATTTTGAGGCCCATCCAGCTGTCACTGTTGCATCATATTTTCTCCAATTGATGACTGCACTGTGTTCCATGGTTTATTTACTGCCTTGGAAATTATTATTGTTTTCAAGATGTTCCTGTCTGATACTTTGAGGCAATGAGATCCTTCTGATGCTTTGGAAGCTCTCTGCAGCCCATGACTTGTGCTGTCAAGGTGCGATACTAAATATACTTTAAAATGTAGCAGATCTGTGCTGACTCCTATTTTCCATTCATGACTTTGAATAGCCATCAATTATCTGTACCGCTTCTCCTCACAAAGGTCGCGGGAGCCCATCCCAGGTATCTTCGGGCAGTAGGTGGGGTACACCCTGAACTCGTTGCCAGCCAATTGTAGGGCACACATAGACGAACAACCATCCTCGCTCACAATCATACCTGGGGGCAATTTAGAGTTGCATGGAGGGCCGGAGCTGGAATCGATCCCAGGACCTCTGCACTGTGAGGCCATCGTGCTAACCAGTCTAACACCACGACGCATGACTTTGAATATGATTGTTTAATTCTACATAGACTCATGTCAATATGTGCAATCACTTCTTTTTTACTCCCCCTCAATAAGAGCTGCACAGTTGCAGATCACATTGGAAAAAGTTTCAAAAAGATTTATGAAGGTCTCATCTTTTTTACACAACACACACAAACATGCACGCGCACGTACACGTTTGAACAGGAGAGTGTATATTTTCTGTATCCACTGACTTGGCTTTATGAAAGGTGAAAAACACTGACAGATGGTCCACTATACTGGAAACGAAGTACTGATTTACGTACCAGTAGAGGAGACCAGCAAACGAGCAGTACGCACATAATCCCCATGAGTTGAATCACGGTCTCCGTTGTGAGTCTTTCCCAGTGTTTGGAGGCCTGAGACGTGCCAGACTTGGTCTTACAGCGAATAATCAGGCCGCGGATAGTCACGACGTTGCAGGACACCGTGACAAGCAGCGAGAAAATCCCCAGCAAGGCAAAAGTGAAGGAGAAAAAGATGTTGCCGGGCACTTCTCTGTCCCCGGTGCTGATAAAGCACCAGGTGCCGGGCCACTGACGGGTATACTTGCCCACCCCTGCTACAGGCAGGAGGGCGAAGAGCAACACCAGGCACCAGATAACCACCAAAGTCTGCTTGGTCACGCTGGTCTTCATGTGGTTGGAATACCAGTGCGGGTTGGTGATGGCCGTGGCCCTCTCGATGGCCATGGCGCTGGCCATGAAGAGCGCGCACAGGCCGAAAGTGGTCATGCACACGCCGAAAAAGGCGCACAGGTTGCCTGACGAGTCGATGCGCTCCCATCTCAGGTCGGCGCGATAAACCGAGATAACTATCGGACTCGTCAGAAGCTGGCCGAACAGGTCCGTCAGCGCTAGAGACCCAATGCAAAGCAAGAATGATTTCTTTCTTCTGTTTTCCTTCTTCCTGTAGGAAATATAGACCAGGATGAGAGCCAGAGAGTTGCCCACCATGCCTGTGGCCATCATGGTGATGGGGAAGACAACCGACACATAACCACAGCCGGACTCAGTCCTGGTAGAGTTTTCTTCCCCCGCTGACTTGGTCACATTGGACGTCAGCATGGCTCCTATTCTGCTTTGCGATCTCTCAAAAAAGTCACACTTGTCCGAAGTCATCCTTTCGGACGGGCTGACAAGCAGAGACGAATTGTAGACGCCGTACGTGTGCGTACCATCTCTTCGGAGAGCCACACTGAGCCGAGCAGCTCTGCGCGTAAAAGCGCCCCCAGCCCTTTTACGCACCGGAGGCGGGACTGGCGGGGAGGTTTAGTGCTTACTCTCAATAAAATGGTTGAATAGGAAACGATTGCAGTTTTAAATATAGTTGTGTGATAGTGACGTTTTATTTTGTTTCTTTCATAAAATTGAGTGAACCCCCATACATTTGTTTCGAACAGGAATGACGGTACTTCAGGGTCTATCGTCCTAACTCATAGGAAAATCGGCGTGAAAATGTTTGAACATATTCTTGAGATCACACACGATGATTTTGTTGCGGCACTGCACAGGGTAATATTCCAAAGGCGTCGAGTTGAATTTAACTCAAATAGGCATATTTGCCTTCTTGAGGGCGATTGCCAGAGTACCCAATATGACGTCACCTAAATTATTTTGATGTTGAATTGACATCAGACGATCACATGGATATTTCATGATCGACCATATTTATTTTTAATTAATGTCAAAAACAGCTTCTTATATCCTTCTGAAGGTTCGCATGCCTAAATGGAACACCACCGAGGCTATTTTTAAACGTTTTTCCCCCGCATCCAAGGTCTACTGGTACTTAATGCATTCGATAGTCCTCGAGTGGTTCCCCTTCGAAAGAGTTCTCAGAGAATGAGATCCACCCGTTCGTTGAGTCACAGGACAATAAAATGTACACGTACGGTAGACTTAGATTCATCCAAATAACGACATATTCAAGAATGTCGATTAAAAGGTTAATTACAACGCTGAAAAAGCGCGTTTTACACCAACGTGCGTTGTATTAGGCTGCCATCTATCAAGCCTAATAATTTTTAAGTTAGAAAGCAGCTCAGCATGTTGCCTATAAACTTCAGTATTAAACAATACGCTGCATCTGATTTAAAACAAACAAAAAAAGTCATTGCCGCCGAATTATGAACCAGACATTGGAAGGTTTAACATTTTGCATGCTGGGAAAACTTCTGAGAAATGACAAGGTATTAAGTTGACAAGACTTTATTTACACACATACAGTTATTTCATATGTATAATATATGAAGCATGAATTGTCATGGTTTGCTAAAAAAAAGTCTTGGAACACTAAGATATGGAATTTGTTAATTTAATCCTTCTCTCCCTTGGGTAAACACTGATGACAACTGTGTAAAAAAAAACATTTGAGCCTAAATTAACTGAAATTTGTGCTGCTTGTGAACAACAAAACTTTGTAATACTTACCTTAAAATCAAAGTAAATAGTATTTGATTCTACATGTACTTATCCCTACATAGGTGCATTTTTATTTAAAAAGGGGTGTCCTGAGAGAAATTCTAAAGTACCCCAAGATCAACAGAATTGCTGTCACCAACATTAGCCCAAAATAAGGGCCTGACTATTTCCATTAAATGGCCAGATATAAATTGGTAGACTATTGTCACAGGTTGGGCTAAGAGCGTGTTCAAAGATAGAGAGGGTTGCTACTGTAGTGTGTGTGTGAGAGAGAGAGAGAGAGAGAGAGAGAGAGAGAGAGAGAGAGAGAATGGTGGAGGGGCGGGGTGTTCAACAGCATACTGTATGGATGTGGTTGTTCCTTTCATTGTAACATGCACTTGATTTCACTGAGGAATTAAAAAGATTTTTTTTTCTTTTTAGAACTGGAGCCAGAATGGGAGGAGCCGGAGGACTGGTTGCTGCGCCTGAAAAGACATAACATGATGGGAAGGGGAGATACGTTAGCAGTGATAGTCATCAACATTCAGTTCAGCATAGTTGTACTGTATCAAGTCATGGTCAGAGTGTGAAAACCAGCACGGCAAGGTCGTGAGCGAGGCGATAAACTGCTATAGTGAGTGCCACTGTGGTATTCCACTTTAAACCCAAACCTTTCGGACGAACGGGATCTAGAGCGCCTCCGTTTTCTGCCTCCAGATGACGACCTGGAGCGACTCCGCTTCTGTCCCCCCTCGGCTGAGGAGGGCGGGGAGACGGACCTCTTCCGGGGTGAGGATCCCTTTCCAGACCTGGAGCTGGATCTTTTGGAGGGATAAACCAAGCACTGAGGTCAGTAGGGTCTGAGAAACATCAGTACCAGGATGAAGCCTCAGAGTACAAGCTGTGGCTTGAAAAGGTACTGATCAGTTAACTTTAGCAATAACATCACCACTGAAGTTCAATGTAACTGAGTGAACAGGTTCACGTTAATACCACTCAGAAGATAGGACCATGTACTGTAAGAGCAGACCCAGTGGCCAAACAAAAAATTGCAACAAGGGCCAAATTGCAACTAATAACAACGGGGGCAAGTATGCACCTAAAACAACCATTGTTACCTGCCCTTTCACAAAAAAATGACTTTGCATTGCTATAACTGATCCCAATGCAGTCATAAATAATAACACTTTTTGCAGAGCCTGGGGGCCCATACAAACACTCTCTGCGGGGAGAGAGTGCATGTCACCTCATTCACCTGGAGCGGGACCTAGAGCGAGATCTGGATCGGGAACTAGTGGAGCTCCTAGAACCGGATCTGAAAGACAAAAAGACAAAAGAACTCTCCAATATTTTTTCCAAAGGGGAACTATGACTGTGCTACACCATGACACTAAACCAAACAAAAATATAGCATTTCAATATTTACCCTAAGTTACGTTTGAAGTTTAAGGATAAGAAAACCAGTGCTTCATTATTGCTTGTCTCTTTTTTATGACCTCACAAATTGCAGTTAACAACTTGGGAGTAACACTTTACAAACAGCCATGTTGCCTAATAAAAAAAAAATGGCTTGAAAACTTGGAGTTATAGCACCATCTATTGTTTCAGCAGTTGAATTGCAGCTTGTGAATGGCTTCTCAAAGGCAAATCGTTTTAAAATATATTTTCAAATACATTATTACAAGGGCACCTTCAGGCTACAGTACACTGTCTTTACAGCACGGCAAGTAGAGGGACTAAATCACAATCAAAACAAATTGAAAAACAGGAAATAGCAACATGAAAAGCACGTAGATCTGTTCATCAGAAGGAAAGTTGAGAGCTGATACTGACATTTTGCCGGGAGTTACCCTTGACCTGCACCCGTTTACCTGGACCTCGACCGAGAACTGGAGCTGGATGAGCGCGAGGACGAGCGGGAACGGGACGAGCCCGAGCGGCTGCCACGTTTCTTCACTTGCTCCTCCTTCTCCTCATCGCTGGCATCCAGGTCGTACTTGGATAGGTCGCCGTCTTCGTCATCTTCGTCGTCATCCTGAACGGCAAGTTGTAACATTACACTTCACAAACCTTCTGTAATGAATGCTTTCTTTCAAAAGGCAATGGACGCGACAGCTTGATCAGGCCTTTTCATGTCCTGCTGCAGCTTGTGTGCTTACATCCAGTTTGTACTTGGACAGGTCACCGTCTTCATCGTCGTCATCCTCTTCTTCATCGTCCTCCTGCTTCGGAGGAGGAGGAGGAGGAGGAGGCTGAGCCTTTTTGGCTACTTCTTTCTTTTCGCTTCCTTTTGAAGAAGACGTCTTGCTACTGCTCTTCCCACGATACTTTTTCTTTTTTCTCCCAAACTGTGACATAAATCAGATATCAACTTAATGTTAGGAACTGTTTTCTGCATGCTGTTAACATCGAACCCCAAAAATGAACATATTGCTGTTGTTCCTCTATGAGTTTTGGTAGTTAAGTAGTTGATTCGAAGTTGTGTAATACCACATTGAAGAGAGAAAAAGAGAAGAATTTGAAATCAAAATATACAATAGTTACCAGACAGGCTAAAAGTTAGACTAGCTTCTTCTATTCCTATTTCGGTTACTACATATTATTCTTTGTATTTCCCCAGCAGTCTGGAGGCTCTGAGGCGACAAGGGATTTTTTTTTCCTCATTAAGTGATTTATGGCTTCTAAGTATAAGTTCATCAATTGCAATTATCTCCTTGTTCAAACTGAAACACAATCATGAAGGAGAGTTGAACCGGAAGAGAGCTATCATTCGACCTGCAGGAACATCACTTATATTTCTCAAGACTCGGCCATAAGCATAAGCAAGAAAGAAAGACAGGCAGATAGAAAAAAAAAAAAAAAAAAGATCGTAACTCACTGAATTATTTTAACAATTTACACGCAGTTTGTTTTGTTGCAAATGTCAGATGGGGCTATGGTACAAAAGGAAAAAAGTTTGCGCTGAGTTTTTATTCCCCCTCAAAACTTGACTTTGAATGAAATTGTAAGTTGAAAAATGTGAAATCAAGTGGTGTGAAGCATCTAACTGGAGACTGTTTTTCAACTTACCATTTCCCTACAGGTCACAATTTCTGAGGAAAGAAACATTTTCAACGCACCCCAATTGTACATAGAAACGCCACACATCTAATGATTGCAAGTTTCTTTCTGGTTCACGCAATAGGCAGGAGATGAAAATATCTAATGTACATGAAACGTCCAAATCACCCACTGTTTTTTTCATTTTGGTCTTTGGAGCGAATATAGAGAAAACTTGTCAATATTAATTTTTTTGTTTTTCGAAAAATAACTGAACAAATTATATTTGGATTCTGCATAACCATTTAGGAGACGATTGTGTTGTGTTTTATAAACTACTTTTTGTTTCTTATTGCTCCCAATAATACGGTACAGGGACATAATTGTCATTGAATAGCAACAATATGCACAAAAGCACACCTCATCATATTCACCATCAGATTCCTCTCGCTCAATATATTCCACATTTTCCCTTTCATTAAAACCGCCACCATAACCTGACAATATATGAGAGAAACATGGATGAGAGATTATATAACATAACTGAACAGACATTGCAATGTTGCAAATTTTGCTAAATTACCCGTTCTTTCTTCAAGCTTGGCATATTTGGGAGTGTTACACATGTTGCACTCTGACCGTCTCGCCCAGTTAACATTTCCACATCTTCATGAGGGGGAAAGAGAGAGAGGAAGTAAACAAGAACATAAAATAAACACAATGTCAACTTAAAAGAAATAAGCTCACTATTGACACTTACGTTTTACATTGCCAATCGTTGGCACTGAACAGTCCTCTACTCTTCTCAGCCAGAGTTTTCCCAATTTCTGTTCCTCCTGCTTTCATCATCTTGGCCTCTGTGGTTTTCTCTGCCCACCAAAAACAAACAAAAATACCCTAAAATATTTCTTAGATCAGCGATTCCCAACCAACGATGTACCATTAGATATAAGAAGTGCTGCAGGAAATGGCCCAATAAATAATTTTTTTCATGTATGTGTGCTGGTGACGTATAGTAACAGGCAAAAAAACCTGAGCGTTCTTCCACTAGATGGCACAAGGTATAATTAACCTGTGTACTCGCCACTCACCTGTTGCCATTCATAGTACAGTAATAGCTTTGTTCAAGTAAGCAGGCGGTAAAATAGTAAAAGTTGTTCAAATTGTTTCTCATGTAAAATGTGCCTTGGCTTAAAGATTGAGAAACACTGCCATATATGTAGAGTAAACACTAATTGCAGTGCAGACTCACCTCTTCCACATCTATTACAACTTGTTCTCCTGGCAAAGTTCACATTTCCACACCTGGAGAAAAATAAACATTAAACGCATAAGGTAAGCAAATAGTTCAGGAAGCTAAAGCATGCACAGAGCACGCATGTGTTGACTTGGTGCAGCACCTTGACACACTTCCCATTATGCAAGAGAGCCAAGTAATAAGCGCTGCAGCTATTTGGTACTCGAGACGTGAGTAATGCAGCTAAACTACGTACATGACCAGAATCAAAATTACCACGAGACCTTCTTCCCCCAGGATGAGAACAAAAAGAAAAAGAAAAAGCACGACCCATAATCGCAATCGTTAATATGACGGTAGCAGGTAACGTTAGCCGCCTCGTTAGCTTGCAAGCCAGTAGGAAAGCACAAATAAAATCACCGAAAATCAATTCAATAAACCTCCGAATGTAAATCAAACCTCTGTTTAATCGATTGTTTTCATTCAGCTTATTGAATAAATTAGAAGGATAATGACAATCGCTCGCTAGTTAGTGGCTAACGTTGTGATGGGCCTAGCAAGCTAAACAAAGTTGACCTGCAGCTGCTTCAACATACAGCTGACCCTTAAAAACTAAATCCTCATTCCGACAATGTATACCGTCATCTAATAAAGTGTGATAACTTACTTTTTATCAGGACATATCCAGTCCCCGTCGCTTACCCGAAAGCTCTTTCCCGACATGTTGATACGTGTTCAAACGCCGAATAGCTTCTTTTGCTAGCCTCAATGTGCTTGAACAGAGCCGCCCACCCCCAATGCTGCATTCATAGACCGTTGGTCACCTCGGTCTTATCTGGCTTTCCGCTAAACGTCAATTTATAATTTAGAAATATTCTGAATATTTTTCACGCGTTAAAATTATAATATGGATAATTAATAAATTATCTTATGTTCAAATCAAATTAAAAGTGGCAAATGCACATTTTGTTGAAACCTTTTGTTAATATTTTGGAAACAACGTAACCACTTGAGTGCACCATTGCTCGAGCGCTGCAGACGCTTTCGGTCTTCGTATTTTAGGATAATAATCAGTAATTTTAATGAATTTTAAATATCGGTTAGGCTTCTCATAAAACTGGTGAATTGCCCTGTGACATTTCACATTATCATGTATTATCGCACCAATATATTATGCTCAATATATGCATATACATTGTACTATTGTTCAATGAGGTTACACAAAGAAAGCCCATAATTTGATGAGGAATTTCTATTGGAAATTATCAAATGATTCATTTACACAAAGTATTATTATAAAAATCCCGTTTTCAATGCCTGTTTGACAATCTGCCACTAGATGTCGCTTAATGTTCAATCCATCCATCCATCCATTTTCAATACTGCTTCTCCTCACTAGGGTCGCGGGTCGCTTCATGTTATCAATTTATACACTGCACATGTGCAGTACAGAGTTCTACACAATTTAATTACAGGGCCACACAGGGGAAATGTTAGCGCCATTTCACAAATGTTTATATTTTTATGGATAATGATTGCAAATATTAGTTTTTTGCTATTTGTATGTTTGTGAGAAGAAATTATACATTTCTTTGTCTTTTGTAATTATTTTGATTTGTGGAGTGAAATGTGTCAACGTTAGAGGGCGCAATTCTTTATTTACTGTAATGCACGAAGATGAAAGTGTTTTTTGGTTGAAGAAGAAATAAAGATGATGGCGAAGGAGCAACACGGTCTTTTTACCGTGCTTCGACCATCAGTGTTTGTTCACGCGTAAAAAGTTGTTTTTATTGTAGATGACACTGCACCTAGGGGTTCATGGGTAATGGGAAAGGTTGAAAATGCAATCCGTGATTCGAATGGTCACGTGAGAAGAGTTTTGGTTAAGACTAAAAGTAGTGTTTTGGAAAGGCCAGTTGACAAGTTTTGCCTTTTGCTTGAAATGGAGCAGTGATGTGATTAGTTTCAAAGTACAAACGTGTTGCGTTTACATTTAAATATGGTTTCTATAATAGAACAGAATGTCGCTTTTGTAATTTTTGTAATTGTTATGCCCAAACAGAACAATTAGGGGCCGGAATGTTAGCGCCATTTCACAAATGTTTATATTTTTATGGATAATGATTGAAAATATTTGTGTTTTTGCCATTTGTATGTTTGTGAGAAGAAATTATACATTTCTTTGTCTTTTGTAATTATTTTGATTTGTGGAGTGAAATGTGTCAACGTTAGAGGGCGCAATTCTTTATTTACTGTAATGCACGAAGAAGAAAGTGTATTTTGGTTGAAGAAGAAATAAAGGTGATGGCGAAGGAGCAACACGGTCTTTTTACCGTGCTTCGACCATCAGTGTTTGTTCACGCGTAAAAAGTTGTTTTTATTCGCCATCAAATGAAGAGGTTGAACAACGAAAATAAGAAGAAACTAAAGGAATCTAAAATAACCTCTACAGGAATTATACTCACTTAGTAAAACAGACAGACAAACGCCACCTCGGAACACCTTCACACATTCTGAGGTGAGTTGATAATTTTCCAGCATTTAAATATACTTTATCTTCATCTTTTTAAATACAGAAAAATCAATTTGGCATAATTGAGTCTGAATAAAGGTGAGTTGCTTGTGTGTTTAGTGTTCTTGAATCACACTCTTTGGAAAGAAGAACTCGGTCTTTTTAATGTGAGTGAAGTATGTGAAGAGAAATGTATGGCCCTGGAAATGGATAGGTCCTGATCCAAAGCGTACCACATCATGTGTTAAACAAGTTGAACAGCTTCAGTGGGGTTTAACCATCTGACTGCTGACACAACAGTCAAAATTAATTCTAAGGTGGATACTGTAGTACGCACTATAAGCTACTCACAGACAAATGGTACTGAATTGATAAGAGGGTACTATACCGTGCAAGCATGAGCATCGTCTCAGCTGAAAGTTAAAAATGAAGTACCAACCAGATGAGAGTGAGTGAATGAATGAGTACACGAATGCCTGCGGCACCAGCAAATTGGATACAAGCAACTCCAGGCAGTTTCAGGCATTCTGGGATTCACAACTATGGAATTCTGTCAATAATTTTGAGTCAGACTTGGTATGGTGAATGCTCAACTTCCTATAATTCATATTTTTTGTGAAGCTTTTTAAATGAAAGTCAGTCAATGACTGTCTTCTAATGAAAGTGTAGACTATTGATAATCTATCAATTCCACATTCTTTGACGTGATCATGAAAGGCAAAAAAGAATACTTAATGTAAGATCAAGTTAATTGTTGTTGTTTTTTGCAAGATTCTTTTTTTGACTCTTTTATAAAATAAAAAAAAACATTTGGTGTTTCCTTTATATTTAATATATTATGAAAGCATCAATTATAAAATGATGTAAGTGTCATAACTGCAGGTCTGATGTTTCTAACAAACCAGTCTGTTACGTTAATATGAGTTAATTGGAGCCAACCACCTTTACCTCAGTAAACTGAATGCAAGAGATTGCCAGGGACTCTCGGTTCAAGATGGGCGGTGACGTCTGTAGGTCCTAAATCAGCTGAGGTTTCCTTTAGTGGTTGCGTTTGACTATGAGCTTCTTCTACGCATTGCGCCAATGGTGCACAGCACTGCTACATGTACTTCCTTGACTCCAGCGTGTACTTTGAGTCACTTTTCTGGCTGTAAGAGTGACTCAATATGTCACGCACAATCATTTAATATATTACATAGACTGTAGAAAACATGAGTGATAAAACACGTTTTTTAGTGAAAAACAAATGACAAATGTGCATCATCATTAGCTTTGGTGTTGTTTTGCAGCAAAATGTCGGCAAAGAACGCTACACCCACCCTCAGCCCATCCCAGGCAGCAGAGCTTGTGAAGAAACACTACGAGCTGACTCCTTCTGCAGTCCACAATCTGCCCAGCTTTGAGGACCAGAACTTTTATATTGAGACGGTCGAAGGTGGTGAGTACGTGCTGAAGATTATGAACTCAGAGGACAGTAAGGATCCCGTCCTGTTTGAACTACAGACTTATGCAATGAACTTCTTGCATGAGAATGGACTTCCGACCCAAACAACCCTGAAAACAACCACAGGACAGGCCATGATCCTGAAAGACATTGGTAGGAGAACGTTCACCTATGACCGGTGGCGAGCCGTGCATTTCACACCAAGGGCTTCTGTAAAGATCTACTGAGTCCGAATTGAATAAATACCCGTCATAATACTGTTCGTTTATGACACCACGGCATGACTGAGTGTTGGATGTCGGCTGACGAGAGCAAGCTTCTCTTGAATGATTAAATGGCCTTGCAAGTATATTTGCAATCAAAACCACACTTTTCCCTCCTTCGTCCATTGTGGGCTAAAAAAGCAAGAATACATTCCTAAGACTGTCTGGTGTGGATTTGTTGATTCCGCATAGTGTTGCCCTCTCACAAGTGAGTATCGCAACACAAGACACATTTGCACTTTAAATGAAAGGCCTGCGAGAAGGCCTTACTGTCACCAACTCGTGATCTGATCTCAAAGAGCACGTTCACTCACCCAGCACGGACTCTCATTATGACAGCGCACGATGAAATTTGCGGGGAAAAAATGTGTGTGTATGTATGTGTATGGGGGTGGGCGTGTGTGTGTGTATAAAATGAAATAAACATTTATCATAAACATGATCATGATTTCTTGATTATGTTAGTCCAGCAGAGAAGGCCTTGAGGCCTTGACAGCTCACCACTGCCTAAGACCGAGGGAGGGTGTCAGTATTGTGCATGCATGTTCAGATAATGCAAAAAAAAAATGTATGAGACAGTGTTTTCTTCAGCAATGTTAGTAATTGTAGAGACTAATTCTTGGATTGTTACCTTTGACAGATTGTGGCTTTGGCTTACAGAAGTACCTGGTGCGCCTGTTGACTTATTTACCTGGAATCCCAATTTCCAAGGCTCCTCTCTCACCACATCTTCTTTATGAAGTAGGCCATTATGCAGCCAGAGTGGACAACATCCTCAAAGAGGTGCAAGTGCAAGTATATTGCATTACACTAAGAGCAAAGAAATCAAATTTTTTCCCCCAGCTTGCCTCCCATTTATTGTTGTTATTATTGTTTTTATTATTATTATTGTTAATCTGACTGGTTGGGATGGGATGGACAGATACTTCAACAGTTTAGAAGTGTCCAATAGTATATATATATGTATATGTATATGTGTATATGTATATGTATATATATATATATGTATGTATGTATGTTTGTATGTATGTTAGGCGTGACTAAGTGGCCTACCAGGAAAGATTTAAAAAAAAGAAAGAGAAGATAATTGCTTCCCTTGCACAATCAGATATCATTTCCTGTATTCTCTTTCCCCATAAAACTTGTATTTCCTGTTTGAGTGCCATTCTACATTTTCTCTTTTCTTTGAGTGAACATACAATCTCGATGCAGTGGCCTAGCCAAAGCTGACTTGAATGCTCATTATTTTATAGTATATTAACTCATGTTTTCTATTTGATTCCCAGATGGAACATCCTCGAATTAGCAAATTGCAGAGGGGCAATTTAAAATGGAGTTTGTCAAATATTCCCATCCTGGAGAAATACATGCATGTTCTGGATGGAGACCCTCTTCAGGAGGTTGTAAGCTCCATCATCCATCAGTACAAAACCACTGTCGCCTCCAAACACGCCAGCTTCCGCAAGTGTAAGCATGATACTATTATTTTCTAAGCACTAATTAAGGTGTAATTGATAGCAGAGATTGTTGAAAACTTCAGCCTGTGAAATGATGTTGAAGTTTCCATTTTACACATTAAGCTATCTATCTTACAACAGTTGTTCTCCGGACTTTATTTTATTATTTTTTTTTGTAAATAGACTTTTATCCCTGATGTGATGTTTTGTGGATATTAAATGCTTATATGCTGTTTTTTGTCTACATTTTCTCAGGCCTCATTCACGGAGACTTAAACGACCTCAATGTGCTTGTGCAAGCTGATGAGAGCAGAGGCAACAGGGTTTCTGGTGTCATTGATTTTGGGGATATGAACCTTGGCTGTTATGTCTATGAACTAGCCATCACCATCATGTACATGATGCATTTGCACCCCAACCCAATTGAGGTGGCTGGCCCTATCCTAGCCGGCTGGGAAAGTGTCCTTCCTCTCAACGAAGCCGAGCGAGACTGCCTCTTTTGGTTAGTCCTGTGTCGCTTCTGTCAGCAATTAGTGTTGTGTTTGTCCACATCAACCTGCTACCCTGAAAATAAGGAATATTTGTTGCGTTTATCCAAGAGTGGCCCTTTGATTTTACACAAACTTTATGACATGGGGAAGGAGCAGGTGGAGAAGGTGTGGTTCAATACCGCTGCTCAATTCACTAAATGAACACGGCTTTTCTTACTGTTGACATTTAAAATTTTTATGGCAGGACATTTTTGGTAGGAGTTTTGCAATTTTGTATCCCATTTTTTTTTCTCAAGTGACCCTCAAAGCACCGCTGTTAATAATAGTATTTCATGACTAATTTTGTAACTCTGAGAAGCAGACAAATTGAGATGCATTTTTTTATCTGGAGGGCCAAATAATAATAATAATAATATTCCCTTTATTAGTCCCACAATGGGGAAATTCGAGATTCGAACCCAGGCCTCCTGGGGAGACCGGGTCCTGAACGCGGCACCTTAGACCACTCGGCCATCCTATTTACTACAGTATACAAAATAAGCGGCTTCACGTCGCAGTTTGCGCGTCAAAATGTGGACTTTGTGCCTCATTAATACATGTTGACCAGCAAAACTGAGAATCAAACGGGAGACAACCGTCAAAAAGGAATGATGTGTCTGTCTGTCGCAAATGAAACAGAGCTGCTTCAAAGTGCCCGCACATGATTGTCAATTAAAGTCGCTTTGAAAGGAGACAGATTGGCGACTGTTATTAGAGCACAATGGAGGGCGTGTTATATCCGGACTCATTTGAACTTTAAGGCAGGATGTAGGAGGAGAAAAAGAAGTAAAAATATGATATGATATGCCATTGTCTCAAAAGCACTTGTTGCTGCTTGATGCTGGAATTGGAACGATGTCAGTTCCTCCTGAAAAAATCTGCTCCAGCAGAACAAACCGGTTCAGCTCCACAAAGCAGAGGCACTTAATTTTTCTGATTGCCTATCTTAACTATACCAAAGTGATCTGGAAGTTGTTTTCCCCCTTTTTTGTTTGACATAGTTTAATTGATATTTTATTGTGTTGTGGAGTGATTTGGCATTGTTTCACTTAAGAATAGTTTAGCTGAATAAAGTTCAAAGTTTATAGTTGAATTCAAAATAGTTAAGTTTTTTTCTAGCTAAATGTAGAGCAAATAAGGAAAATTTGGTAATGCATTTTATTTTATAAAATTGCTTAGAGCAGAGGTTTTTTTCAATCAATTTAGCTTTGCTTCTAGACAAGAAAATACAATTTGCTAATACATATTGTTTATTTAAAAAATAACAGCTGTTGATTGTAGCAAAAAGAAAAACAATAATTCATTGTTTACAATGACTTATTTTATTATTTATTCAGAAAACCCTTGCTGTAGTTCTCTGGATTAACCTCCAAAAAGAAGAAAAAGCTTCGCAAAGTTCGAAAGATGCTCCTCAATTGAAGTCATTGATTCGCGTAACTGCTCTGTAAAAGAAAAAAAGAATATTTCGAGACTTGGTACATCTCTTAAAACTAACCTGTTAGTATGGTGACTCACAATCATGGTGCCACGTCACAGAGTGGCGTAAATTGAGATTTTTTTCAGTATACCGGCACATTATATATATTTTTAGGACATTTTTGCTTGGTGGGGTGCTGGGAGAGTTTTGCAATGTATGACATTATGGATTGTTTATTATTACTGTTTGGGATATAGTTAAATTAGCCAGTGTTGTCTTTGGCAAGTGTGTCAGCGTGAAGCACTACACCAAAAGCCAAACAGAGTTTTGATGGATGAACAGAATAGCGTTAGTTTCTGCAGTAGAAGCAAGCAGCTGGCCAAGAGTGGGTTGGGGATAGCTCACGTGCACGAGACAGAGCAAATTTCAAGACAAGAAATAGGATGTTTAAAGTTTGCTTCTGTCCTTCTGTCACAGGCATCTCATGAAGACATATCAAACTAATTGGACAAAAAATTTGAGGAAGTGAACTAACATTGTCCGCCTTCAGAATGAGCTAAATAAAGTCATTTGACAAGTTGAAGTCTGAAAAGATGACATTTGGAAACTTGAAAGATGAGGAGAATGAGAGAAGTTTGATTGTTCAACTGTGATGTGATAGTAATACAGTTTCTTTATAAATGTGTGACAATTGGTATGTAATTTACTAAATCAACAAAACATTTTTGGAAAAATCCAAATGTGATGATGTTTGAGAGTTTCACAATATTAGTGATTCCAGGCCTCTGGCCTTAAAACAATGTCGAGTGTGAAGCAGAGATATCTGTGCTATTTGGAAGTCTAACAACAACAGAAATGGTCTAAAAATTAAATTAAAGTTTAATGATAAATTAAAGTACAATTTGAATGTTTTTTTCCCCTGGGTAAAGAATGACATTCACTAGTGACTCATTTTGTGTGTTAGAATATTCCCCAATGCAGTCAAACAAGAGTGTGCAAAGCATTTATAAGGAAACTCAATAAAAATCCACTCCACAGGTAGAAGATTTAGATATGCCCCCCCCCCAAAAAAAAAAACCTCGGATGATGACAATTTCAGAAAATGTGTGTCGTGTTACAGGCAGTGTGCATATTGAATATTTGTAAAACTTTGTATATTCTGTTACATCTATATCAGTTTGAATATGTTGTTGAAATCTGGGTAATTTTTTTTCCAAATATAAAAAAAGGTTGTTTTTTTTTGTCAATGAAATAATAAAATGCACTAAATCTGGTGTACTGTATATTCATAGAACAAAATATGTCAAATTCCCTGGATGACCCTATATATCTATAGATACCGATAGTGTCATTACAAAGCAATAAAACAAACCATACAAAATTAATGGACACTTCAATATTCAGTGCAACCCTAAATAATCATAAATCAAATTGAAAAAAAATATATAAATTTAGAAGGTATGCTAAAAGTCGCTTTGCACATGCACACGTCTCATTTTTAATGCTCTAAATTTGAAACGCTAGATAGTTCAGAGTCTAAACCATCACAATCTTGAATGTAATTCAATTTAAAAGGTTAAAATAATGAAAACACTCATTTGCATCATATCATGGGGAGAAAGTGCTCATTGGGACAGAATTAACAACACATTCAATATGAGAAAGTGTGAGACAAACACAACTTATGGTTAACCAATTTTTTAGATGAACTAATGGGAACAAAAAATGCAATTATTTTCTTTTTGCCACAATACATTTGGATTAAAATTGGACTAATACTGCCCTCGTGTGGTTAAAAGAGTAAAGGAGAGACTTCCTGGTATGTTTAGGAAGGTAAACGTTTCCTTCTGTTGGTATTTAGCAAACACTCTCACACATTCTGAGGTTGATTGAAACATTATTTCTATTCTGCCCAAAAATGTTGTTATATTAGTCAGCGAACAAAAGTACCTCAATATTATTTTTTTTTAAAAATCAAATTTCAATTTAAAAAATGGGCTTCCTACTGGCTGCTCTGAAAACATGAATTATGTTCCCGGAGCATATAACAAGCAACAGTCATTTACAGTCTGGGTGTGGACAGTGAGCATGAAACACCACACAAAAGGCAAAAGATAACACGGTAAAGACGATTGCATTTGAAATGACTGCAGTATGTGTGTCTTGGGTGTGGGACTCATTAAATCAAGTGAAGAGCCTTAACTTGCTTCAAACTCAAAAATGAACAATGAAAAATAGAAAGACCTACAGTTCTGGTGTAGCATTTATTCGTGTCTTCTGCAATATTAATTGAATAGTTGCAGGGAGAGGGCATATGCTATATGGCTATTTGTTGGATTGTTGCCGTTGACAGATTGAGGCAATGATTTACAAAAGTACCTGATGCACCTGCTCACTTATTTACCAGGAATCTCACATTCCAAGACGCCACTTTCACTCATCAAGACAGGACCTCACACTTCCTAACCAGATTTATGACAAAAATGCCATTTTAATTATGACAAAATATGTGCTCAATTTGTTTTTTAACAAATCAAAGTCGATTTTTCAATGGATTGATTAAGCATTCACTCTTCTAAGACAACAACTATGGGTTTCAAGTTTCAAGCAAACAAAATGACCACATTCTGGGATTTCTTTTCCTGCGCAAAGGGCCATCTTGCATAGAAATACCATTCAAGGGCGACACAAAACTGCTGAACAGCAAACAAATTGATAAGTTGAAAAGGTCCGGTTCAAAGGGTCCAGGGTCTTTTATTTTATGTGTGTCTGCGGTCCTTTGCAAATGTAGCAGACACAATTGAACTATAAAATCATATTGGCCTTGACAAAAGAGCATTTATGGCTATTGCACCATAACTGACATTCAGATGCAGGAGGTCATAACACAATTATGATAAATGAGGAGAGAAATTGTTCACCTTTGCAATTCATACTTATCAGTAAAAACCAAGTTCAGAGTGATGTGAAAGCACCAACCAAATGAACTTGAGCTCTAAAGACAAAAAATTGTTACAATTTATTCATTGAATTGATCATTTTCTCAAATAAAATGCACAATTCATGTCAATGAGACAAATATGAAATGCACTTTTTTTTTTTTACCCTCACATGAATATTACCTTGTTGCTAATCTCACTTACGCAATCCATGCCCACCACAACAGTTTAGATTCCAGAAGCAGTAAAAGTGGAGTAGTTACCATGCATTTAAACCAGAATCCAAGTGTTGTTCAAAAGGGGAAGTAGATTATATTTGATTTTCATTTTTTTATTTTTAATTTATACGACAGTAGGAGCTCCTAGATCCCGATGACACCACTCTCTCGACCCTCTTTGTATAAGTTGTTTAGCGTATGCCAACAATTAGTTGTTGGTGCATGTACATAATTGTGTTCATCTGCATCTGCATTTAAATTTGTAGAGCGCACAAAAAAACTCAACTCAATTCAATTCACACCAAACTGCCCCAGTTTCCCAGAAACAAATTCCTGTTTTCAGTGTCACAGCTGCTCACTGGTAGAACATTTTTTGGAGCCTTTTCGCTGATTCGTCTATCACCTTTTCCTCTTCTGTTTTTTTTTTTTCTCGACTGAAATGACATTGCCCAGACACGTCCTATCTGTCTTGGATGAGGTAGTTCTTTTTAATTGAGTGCACTCAAGATGAATTGAACAGGACTTTTTAATCAAACATTGTTTTAATCATGTTGTATCTGTTAGGGGGGGGGGGGGGGTTGCACTAGATTTATGAGGCCTGTACAAGGTTTATTAGGACATTGGGGGAGGGGTGGTGGGTTCTTGCAAAGATGCTATCTGAGGCGATGGAGGCACATTTTATGACAGCCTGGCTCCGTTATAGGAACTGACTCTTGAACCTTCATTCTTTCATACTATCGCGCACAGAACAAATTGGTGTCACAGCTCACACAAACATCAATCTGCTGAAGCGTAGATAATTAGTGAAAAAAAGGCATCCTTTGGGTTACTTCCTGCATTTGACCTCTTCTGGGCTTCCAACCGAGGACATACCTCCTAATAGCTTTCAGCATTCTGTAGAGAAAAATCAAGACACATATGACATAAAATCAACTTGCTATAAATAATTGATGAGAAGTTACTGCAAATGGTTGATGGAAATAGCTGAAAATCGGATCCTTCTTAAATTAATGCCTTGTAGCCAGTCTGGAGTCAGATGAATCTTTTTCGAATATTTTCAGGCTTTGAAACACAGCTGACACTATTTTTTAATACAGTAGTAAAGTTCTGTGCAAAGGGGCCAACTCTGTTATGGATGTAGGATATTTTCAAGACCACTTGTGGCAAACTACATTTCTATGACAACAACCCAAGATGGACGCGCAATGATGCAGCTGCACATTCAACTTAGATTGCATCCAAAAGTGCGAACATGCAGTAAATGATTGTGTGTGGCCTCATTTGTCTTGTAAGACTTCACAGCAGGGGAGAGCAGGCTTTAAATACAACTTTAAACTATCATGCACATTTTTAGAGGACACTCTGACATTTCGTGGTTGTGATCGGTAAACTGCAATATGTTAGTCAACCCCATCAGCGTTCTATAATGCAGACAAATGCACAGTGAAACAGCTGGCTCTGGCAGATGTGCAGCTGCATTGTGCCATATCTCTGCTCCTCTCATCCAGTCCTTATCGCAAAACCACATTCATTTGGGAAACCAAAGGGAGAATGTGCTTTGTGCAAAGAAAATGCAGTCTACAAAGCCAAAGCAGAAAAGTGAAGAGTAATACACGCAAGAAGTACGAAGTTATCATAAGCTTAGTCTTTCATTGTTTCTATACATTGGAATTTATTAGCAGTCGAAGTGGTAAACGCTAAAATATGAATATTCTCTGATGTTATTTGACTTATCCCCAAATAATATGGCTCCGCCGGGAATATTTGGCTGACAATGAAATATGTTCAGCCCAAGTCCAAGAGCCATCTCCATTCTAAACTCTCACACACACACACGACCACCCTTACCTTGCAGAACAGCAACGTGATGTGTTTTTATATATCCTATCCAGTATTATTTTCATTTGCACTAACTATTCTCTTATTTATCTCATTTATATATCTATCTGAATTATTGTTGTATTGCACTGGAGAGGGGAGCTCTCTAATCTCGTGGCACACTTGAGTACAATGACAATAAATGGATTTCTGATTTCTGATTCTGACAGTAGAAGTGATGTTTCTATAAAATAAATCAGAGAAAAATACAAAAAACGGATCACTGTTGACAAACTAATCTGTGGAAGAAAAGGCAAATGGCCATTGTAATGCTCTCCAGTGTCAGTTGCTTTTGTCAAATGTGCCATGTAGACTTTTGTTTAATTGTACCACCTTTCATGGGCAAATGACAAAGCCGAGAAAAAACTCATCATTTAAGCTTTGATTTATTAAAACAAACACATGTTTCATTTAACAGCAGCAGCCAGAATACATACTGAATCTCTTATTGCTTGCATCACTGCCTGTAATAAAGAAACATATTTTCTTTGACCAGGAAAAAAAGTACAAATCTCTAATGCTAGAGTGACTTGGCCAATAACAAGTAGCTATGGGGGTAAAATACAAATTAGCATACAAAACAGAACATCACAACATTGGGAGTCAAAAATATAAACATGAAAAGCTTAAAAAAAACACTGTCTCATTTTAGTTGTAATTTGGGTTGATATGATGAGCAGCAATTAACTGTATCACCAGCATAACAGTGAGATTTTGCAGGGGGGGGTTATTATGAAACTGTCAAATGTTAATTTGTTCTTACACGGACAGGGTTGATGAGCAATACTGCAGAACTGTGGACTAAAAGTATCAACTATCCATTCTGTTGGTATGCGATCAGTATCAAACAACAAAGTGTGTTCTAATGTTGTGTATTCTCAAAGCCATTAGTTGGGTATTGACAAGCGGCGTGACATCAAGGAGGAGGCGGACTCACAACAAACAACGTACAGAAAGCAATTTCGCAACCCGGGATTCAATTTAATGTGTTTTTACACAGTCTGCTTTTCATGACATCCGATTGTTCTTCTTTGCTTACCTTAAATGAATTCCTTTAACTTGATTTATCTCCGCTCCCCTCCTCACTGCAAACTTTTGCAGTGAAGCTGTTTTGGATTCCAATCTAGCAGTGGCTAATGCAGGTAAATGGAAAGCAGCCTCCTTGCAGCCCACTCTATTTGTCACCAGGGTCTGCTCCCGGCAGTGACACACTCAGTCCTGGCAATAGGGTGATTAATGCGAAAGGTGGAATTTGTCTCGTTATGTTGACGGCGGCTAATAAATGCCTTGTAAACAGCCGGTCACAGCTGTTAATGCATCATCATAATCCTGGATTAGGTAGTGCCAGGAATGACCAATCAATGCAATTAGTTAGACGGAATTCATTTGCCCATTCTTTGACTTTCCTGCAATGAGTTTCACTCATTCAGAAGCTCGATTCACAAAGTGACACTGAATATCTCACATGCAATGAAGGACATCTGCTGTAACTTGATTTTTTTTTTCCCACTGTCGCACATTATTTGTCGAATGTGCGCACACTAGATCGAAATGACGACCAATAAGCATCCTTTTTTTTTTTAGTTGGCTAAAAATCCCTGTTGCAAAAAGTCATTATGTAAATGCTGCTTTTAATTCCTACCTCCCAGTGTGTCTGAGAGAAAAGACGTGTGACTTTTAAATGTGAGCATTCGGTAAAGAGGTCACCAAGAATGTCATTAACATGCTGTCACTTAACTCTCTCACGGCTCACTGGTGCCAGCTTGATTCACTCCTTCTTGTAGTTTGTCTCACTTTGCTTATTTAACAGCTGCATGGGACTTTGCTTTTGTAAATATCCAAAAACCTCAAGCACCCGGTCAGCTCATCCTATTACCAACATGCCGGTCAATTGAGATGATCAATTTGCATAATGGAGCATTAAATTGGGCCCATCAACTTCTTAGCAGCTTGCTCGCTTGGAAAGCTCTCTCAGACCGGCAATTTCCTCTTAAAGGAGTGACATGTATCCTCCTTACTGGAGTACTACCCTAACTACACAGGCAAATGCATTTAAAAATACCGCCTCAAGACTTTTATTCATGTATAAACTGTTTAATGCTGCTGAAGTTATAGACAATCATGGGTGAGATTAAACCCGGAAATTTTATAGAACATTTGAATTCAACCATCACTTTATCTTACACCGACTTCCGCCAAGCTGTATGGCGAGGAGGACATTCCTTAATTGTTTTCACTCCCACTTTTAAGTACCTTTTATTGGCTATCATCTCTAAAATCAAATCATGTCTTAAGTTATTACGGTCAATTGTTTTTTTTTTTTCTTGGATGCAGAGCAGAATCAAAGCCACTATTTAGATTTACGTCACCGCCTTTTGGCTCAGCGTGTCTGAAGAGCCGCTGAGATGTGATGCTTGTGGGCCATGATTGATGCTGTGAACGCAGTGTGAGTGGCAGAGGGAATAAAACAGCCATTGCTACCTACGCCTTCGACCATGTCATTGACTTTCTCAGGAGAAAACGCTGTTGAGAGGACAATGGTACTTGGCCTACGTATTTTGTTAACTGGACACTTAAATTTACTTGGGTGGTTTGGCTAGAAGTAAAACACTGCACTGATCAAATGGGCTGATAAGCCAACCAATTTTACACTGTTATTTGACATTCACTACTCCTTTACTCACTGCTTTTAAATAAGATGAATACAAGATGAATGCATGGTTATGTGGCCAACCAATCAACCAATCAATCAATCAATCAATCAATCAGTGAAACTTTATTTACCGGGTATACATTATAATAAACAACCTCTGCATTCCTCACCACTATTCCAAAGAGACAATTCTCGTTGACAAAATGTTGTTGTGTTATCGGGTTTCAGGAGTGAAGGAGATCTTCGCTTTGTTTGATGTTATTTAAATCACTTGTCAAGTTAAAAAACGTAATCCTGCATAACCACAATGTTCTTCAACTGACTGTACACCTGGTGGAGTATGTGGAGATGACTGCATCCTCCACTCTAATAAGTTGTTGATATGCTGTTTTGGTTCAAGTACCTACTGTATCAGAGGCCCATAAATGCAGAAAAATAATATCCCCCGTAAAGTGAGTGGTGGGTCGTCAATCGTCATGGCCTGGAATGAACGAACGTACCAACCAGTTAATCAAGAACAAAGTAACCAACTAGCCAATTAACTAACTGACCAACAACCAAACAACGAACCAACCAACTAATCAAACAACAAACGAACCAGCCCACCCAATCCAATCAACCAACCAACCAACGAGCCAATTTCACTCCCTTACTCCCTACCTCCTACCTACCTACCTACCTTCCTACTTTACCTATTTTACATAAATATTTAACTCCCATTGGGGACTGTTACTTTTTTCTGCCACTGGCAACCTTCTAGAATCCCCGAAACCTACTCAACTTTGGCCTGGCAAATGATAGACATTAAAGAATGGAAAGTTACCATTACGAAGCGAGTGTCAAATATTGTTGCAGCACTGCTTCTGAATGAAATTGCTGCAATGGGTGTCATTTCGCAGTCTGCTGAGGATGTTTGAATAAAATGGCACAGTCACCTCGAGGTCAATGCTGATATTTGTTTGTGAGGATTTTGCATCTTTGTCATCACTGTGCTTGCTTGGATTCTTCATTTGTAACTCCAGTTTCCTCCTACATTTTAAAAACTAGCCTAATTGAATTGTCTGTGGCAGCCTGTGACCAACCACACAAGTTAGTGCAGGGATGGAAAATAGGATTATGGATAAAATATGTTTAGAAGTTTTGTTGTTGAATTCTTCCAACATGTATTTAATATCAAATACAGAGAGATGTGAAGTAAATGTGTGTAAATATACTTAGAAGTAAAGAATTAATCATTTAATGCAGTATGGTCAATTAATTTCATTTGGTATGTAATACTTGGCCACTGAGGAGGAGTATAATACAATCATGCAGACATGTTAACAAACAAAAGAATTTCACAACTATTGAAAGTGACTCAGTAAACTGCAATTGTATTAGTTGTTCTTTGAAGATGGTTAAGAATATATGACAGTGGGGATTATAATCTCATGCCTGTTCATATATCTGTTTCTTGAAGTGTTATCACACTGCCACAGAAATGGAATTTGTTAGCTCATCTATAGCATTTTGTTAGCATTAAGCTAAACGGGTTTATTTAGAAAAATTCCCGAGTTGGATCCCTGGCGGTAATGTTTTAGCTAATTAGCTAATTTTATGTGTGTGTGTCTGCCTCGACATGTGTTGCTGCTGTCTCTCCCCATCCTTTCTCTCCCGTGTTTGGACAGTCGCCCCAAGGATGCAGCATAGAGAGTATGATTGAGTATTTTTTTTTTTACTAGGTGTTCCCCATTAACTCAACCAAGCAACATCCATCCATCCATTTTTCTATAGCACTTATCCTGTTCAAGGTCATGTGGAGCCATAGTTTACCCAAGCAAAAGGGGCGACGGGCGGAAGACACCCTGGTCAATAGTGCTCATGTGGAGACAGACGAGTTACTTTTCCAGATGATTCTTCACATGTCACTTCAGACCCAATGGAATCTTAAAATTGACTGACGGAAAGTGAAAGAGCCCCAAACTTACAATCCGATGCCACTGATTGGATGAAGTATAACTATTAACTCATGTTTGATGTGAAACAGTCTAGTCGTACAATTTGTGTCTAAATCACAGGTGGATGAGCTCCGGCCCACGAGCCACATCTGGCTCTAACCATTATTTAATTTGGCCATTATTTGTCGCATTTATTTAGCTGTATTTTACGAGAATTGCTTATTTAAAATGTATTGACTTGTTTTTCTCATGAATTTATCGAATTTAATAATTGGTTAATTGAATTTGATGCTTACAAAAAGTATTTTTTTCATTTTATTAACAAAGTGGTTCAAGTTGTAATTACATTAATAATTACAAAATTGTATTTAGAAATTAATTAATCAAAATTATTTCATTAAATTAAATATTAGTTTGAAATAGAATTTTACATACACATTAAAAACTATTTTTAATAATTGTTTAATCAATTGCTATTAAATGAGGGAGGTCGGTGACAAATTTTCAAAAAGGGTTCGATTAACAAAGGCCGGTGATTGATTTTAGACCGGCCGACAAATCGGCCCTCGTGCGTGTGATGAACCTACTTGCGAAATGGGCCAACGACAAAAATTGCCTCTGAATGCGTCAAATGCGTCACTACCAACTTTGAGTGTATGAAGAGACGTGAGACAGCAGTGTGCGTTCAAGCGAGCCTTGTATTTCCTTATTCTGTCATCACGTAACTGGTGCCTCCACTGGCGACTGGGGCAAACCATTACAAGAAGGAGGGCAACACCACAAACGCTATAACACCAACAGCGCGCAAATGACTTGCATTGGGCATGTTTGTGGAAAAGAACAAAGAAGAAGAATGAGATGAAGACGCACAAGAATAAGACCATAATAAAGTAAGCAGATTTGTATCGGAAATTAGCCAGCTAATGATGTTTAAATAAACACGGATGCTGGAGGGTCGAGGCCGGAACGGTAACCAAGATCGGACAGTTGGGGACTGACGGCAAAAAAGGGTCAAGTGCCTAGCTCTTAAGGTTACATTCCTGTTGATTGACTGGTCAGGTTTGTGCAAGTCCCACAAGTTCCTGTCCCATGGCTGCGACTGACACCTGATTAAAAACATCCTCCTATCCGAAAGCAACACTTTTCTTCATCCTATTTTAAATGTCACGCCTGAAAGAAAACTCCGCTGAGTGTTTGCCCCTCCATGCTCCAGATCCATACAATTAGCATAAATGGAGAATCAATTATTTCAGCCCTGATAGAGCCGATTATGCAGCGAATATAAAGGCAGACGGAAGGAGTCTTAATTACAAAACGACCTTAGCGGCCTTTCCTCCATCACCAGTGTAGCAGCAACATGTTGGTGTTTCATGGCTGAGTCGCTATTTGCAGGACAGTAATGGCTGAGGAAATGACAAAGTGGATTGATCCCTTTGGCATATCACTTTAAAAAAAACAGCACACTGGCACCGCCACATAACAAAATGGGAATCCACCTCGACCCTCTCACAACACACAAACAAAAACCGGCCATGCAGCACAAATGTAGCTCTCTCGTTACATTAGATGTCAAATATCACCTGAGTGTCACGCTCTTAATGTGTGTGTGTGGATGGTTGTTCGTCTTAATGAGAATATCTGGAGTGGTTCTGGGAGGGTTGAGGAACATAATGCAAACGCCTCTATCTCCTGAAGCAGAGGTGCAGTGAAAAGCCACCTGGTAGCACAGACAGTGCAGAGAAGTGAGGCTTACTGCTTCCATGTCACGCCTGTCAGAATGAGAGATGGGCTGAAAGAGAGGCAGATCGAGCGAGTAAGGGCGATATGAGCAAATGAGTAGCGGGAGTAGGGAGGGAGCAGCTGCTGGGTTTATCTCTGATGCAGCTGATAAACAAAATGACACCATCGCTGCTGGATGAACGCGAGAATGCTGCAGTGGTTAAAATGATTAAAGGCACAGCAAAAGACAAAATGACAACTGATAAAGTGTGTCCGCATCAGAATTGCTAAGTCCTCATAAAAATGCAGCAGAATAATGAAATTCTTATTGTAAGTGGCCAAACATGATCACCAGTACCATCCGAAGTCTTTAAAAATATATTTCCTTCATTTTAAGCATCATGATCATGATAATATATTTTTTAATTATTATTTTTTTACATTTATCATAGGCCACTTCAAATGTGGGCGTGAGCCACATGTGGTCCGCGAGCTGCCAGTTTCCCATCTCTGCTCTTCCAAAAACATGCATGGTAGGTTAATTGAACGCTCCAAATTGTCCCTAGGTTTGATTGTGAGCGTGGATGGTTGTTGGTCTTTGTGTGCCCTGCGATTGGCTGGCAACCAGTTCAGGGTGTACCTCGTCTACTGCCTTTAGACAGCTGGGGTAGGCTCCAGCACACCTGCGATCCTCGTGAGGAAAAGCTGCTTGGATAATGGATGATGGGTATATTTATAGGCACTGTTTCAAGCAGTTTAACATTTTCTGTGATACACTATGTATAGTGTAAATTAAATAAGTTTCTAGAACTTCAAAAAGCCCCCCCCCACCCCAAAAAAAAATAATATATATATATATATATATATATATTTATAACACATTATCGCGTGAACTTCACTTACTTAAGAATTTAGGTTAACTTAAAATTTCCATTGTAATTTTAAATGACGGGACTTGGTTTTGTTCGTAACAAATTACTTTTGTAAACCTGTTTTGGGCCACTCAGACTACACAAAAATGTCCATAACGTTTTTCTTGAGTTGGAACCTTTTTAACTATAGCCACATGATTGCAATAATTAATTTTTATGATGCATCATTTTATTGAAATAAATGCAGTTCACATTTTCATCTACCAGTTTAGCCTTGTGTGGACTGTAGACGTCAGAGCAGAAATTAAATTGAGATCACATGCTTGTCTGCTATGCTCTTCCCACACAGCTTTCTTTGAACTTTGCGGGTTGCAGAGATTAAGGAAGATGCATTTGGATGACTTTTAAGCATAAACCAACATACACATGAATAGAAGTACACTGACAATTACTTATAGAGACAATAATAATAAATATGA